>NC_057805.1:93330823-93574477 GCF_018294505.1 Triticum aestivum
TGCCGCTGGTTCTTCCTTAACTCCGGCGAGCCCCCCCACACCCTGAAAATCGACTAACCCAAAAAACGATTCAGTCGACTGAAGTGTAGCTAAATCGGTACGTGTGAGTATTGCATGCATGCATGTGGGCGTTGCGGACGTGTTTGTGCGCATGTGTGATGAGTTTGTATTCACCATAGTGGCTCGTGCGTGCGTGCAATTAAAACGGCCGGCTCAGCATATCATCACAAGGCGATCCTTGTCCGCTGTGGTTAGGGGGCACGGGCTGCCAACCAGAGGTCTCACGACTTCGAATCCCCACCGACCACTTTATTGCCATTTATGTCTTTCATATACGCGCTGACGGGTGGGACCTATGGTGATGTGCGCTGCTGAATGTGGACCGTTCGACTGGTCAATTGATTGTGTCATCAACAAATTACGGAGCTGTATGGTGAGCCAGTGACCGTATGATCACCATAAAATGTACTTCGTATTTTATGAACATAGTACAGACTCAAACTACAATTTCTTTCTTTCATATACGCGCTGACAGGTGGGCCCCATGGTTATGTATTGATGGTGCAACACTAGTTGCGCCACGTGGAACGTTTGACTGGTCAATTAATCATGTCATCAACAAAATATGGAGTTGTACGTGTGAGCCAGTGACCGTATAATCATGACTTGTATTTTTTTAACACAGTACAGACGCAAGCGCTCATATATATGCGCAAAGACTCACCGCTATAAGCGCACACACGCAGACCCCACCCCTATGAGCACCTTTGAGAGAGTGAGCCAGCATATGATCTTGAGATTTTACAAAGTCACCATAGGTTCCTCATAGTCGAGGGGAACGTCTCCTGACACTGAACGCATGATACGTCTCCAACGTATCTGCTTTTTCTGACGCTTTTCCTCTTGTTTTGGACTCTAATTTGCATGATTTGAATGAAACTAACCCCGGACTGACACTGTTTTCAACAGAACTACCATGGTGTTGTTTTTGTGCAAAAATAAAGCTTCTCGGAATGGAACGAAACTTTGCGAGGATTTTTTATATCAACAATAAGAATTTCTGGAGCCAAGGCCCACCAGAGAGGGGCCCCTGGTTGGGCACAACCCACCAGGGTGCGCCCAGGTGGGTTGTACCCACTCCTGGTGGGTTGTGCCCACCTGGTGGCCCCGCTGACGACCCCCTGATACTATAAATTCACATTATTCCAGAAAAAATTAGGGAGAGAGAATTATCATGTTCCACGAGACGGAGCCGCCGCCAAGCCCTATTCTTCCTCGGGAGGGCAGATCTGGAGTCCGTTTGGGGCTCCGGAGAGGGGGATCTTCATTCTTCATCATCACCAACCAATCTCCATCGCCAATTCCATCATGCTCCCCACCGGGAGTGACTAATTCCTTCGTAGGCTCGCTGGTCGGTGAGGAGTTGGATGAGATTCATCATGTAATTGAGTTAGTTTTGTTAGGGCCCGATCCCTAGTATCCACTATGTTCTTAGATTGATATTGCTATGACTTTGCTATGCTTAATGCATGTCACTTTGGGCCCGGGTGCCATGAACTCAGATCTGAACCGTTTGTGAATTCATCATTATATCCATGTTTTAGATCCGATCTTGCAAGTTGTAGTCACCTACTACGTGTTATGATCCGGCAACCCCGGAGTAACAACAACCGGGCCCACTCCCGTTGATGACCGTAGTTTGAGGAGTTGATGTATTCACTATGTGGTAATGCTTTGTTCCGGTTCTCTATTAAAAGGAGGCCTTAATATCCCTTAGTTTCCAGTATGGACCCCGCTGCCACGGGAGGGTAGGACAAAAGATGGCATGCAAGTTCTTTTAATAAAGCACGTATGGCTATTTACGGAATACATGCCTACATTATATCGATGAACTGGAGCTAGTGCCGTATCGCCCTAGGTTATAACTGTCACATGATGAATATCATCCAACAAGTCACCGATCCAATGCCTACGAATTTATTTATATTGATCTTGCTACGTTACTATTGCTATCATCACTGTTACACTTGCTACAAATTACTGCTATCACTGTTACTGTTACCATTGTTGTTGTCACTACTATGAAAACTATCATATTACTTTGCTACTGATTACCTTGCTGCAGATAATTAATCTCCAGGTGTGGTTGAATTGACAACTCAGCTGCTAATACCTTCAAATATTCTTTGGCTCCCCTTGTGCCGAATCTATAAATTTGGGTTGAATACTCTACCCTCGAAAACTGTTGCGATCCCCTATACTTGTGGGCTATCAAGACCTTTTTCTGGCGCCGTTGCCGGGGAGCATAGCTATATTTGTTGAGTCACTTGGGATCATTATCAATTTATCACTATGAAGAATCTAAAGGATCCAAAGACTAAGATATTTCCCTCAAAGACGAGGGGAGGTAAGGAACTGCCATCCAGTTCTACTTTAGATTCACCTTCTGTTATGAGTAACTTGCAACACCACCACATCTTATGAATTCTAATATGTCGCAAGTTATTGATGATGCTACTTCTACTATGAATGATGCTTATGATGATGCTAGTACCTTGCTTGATAATGATGATGTGCCACTTGGTGGATTTCTTGATGAACAAATTGCTAGAGTTATACAACATGATGTTGTTGAATCTGATGATGAACTTGAAATTGAAACTCCTGAAACACCTGCTAGAACTACCCTTGCTAGATATGAATTGCCTAAGGTACCGGAACGTTATGTTATGAGTGAAGAAGCAACTCGAGATATTCTTGCTTGCAATGATAGAGATGATCTAGATAAATTACTACAAAAGTATAAAGAAAAATCTCCGAATGCTAGAATGAAGTGTGATCCTAAGTTTGCTACTTCACCCATCTTTATTGATGATAAGGATTATGAATTCTCTGTCAACCCAGAGTTAATTACTTTGGTTGAATCTGATCCTTTCCATGGTTTTGAAACTGAAACTGTTGTGGCACATCTTACTAAGTTGAATGATATAGCCACCCTTTTTACTCATGATGAGAAGAATCGTTACTACTTTATGCTCAAATTATTTCCATTCTCATTAAAGGGTGATGCTAAAGCTTGGTACAATACTCTTGCTCCTGGTTGTGTGCGTAGTCCCCAGGATATGATTTATTACTTCTCTGAAAAATATTTTCCTGCTCATAAGAAACAAGCTGCCTTACAGGAAATATTTAACTTTGTGCAAACTAAAGAAGAGAGTCTCCCACAAGCTTGGGGGAGGCTTTGCCTGTTACTTAATGCTTTGCCTGATCATCCTCTTAAGAAAAATGAAGTACTTGATATCTTCTATAATGGACTAACTGATGCTTCTAGGGACTTCCTAGATAGTTGTGCTGGTTGTGTTTTCAGGGAATGAACTGTTGGACAAGTTGAAGAATTATTGAATAACATATTGAAAAATTATGATGATTGGACTCTTCCTGAACCACCGGCTAAACCCACTCCAAAGAAGAGGGGTATATTAAATCTCAGTCCTGAAGATATGCAAGAGGCAAAGAAATCAATGAAGGGAAAAGGTATTAAAGCTGAGGATGTTAAAAATTTACCTCCTATTGAAGAAATACATGGGCTTAATACACCACCACTACCTAAGGTGGTAGAGGTAAATGCTCTTATGAAGTTCAATGAAAATGATAATCCTCACACTATTCATCCTAGTCAATGCCTTTATGAGTTTGAAAACTATATTAGAAAACAAGATCACTTCCATGCAAATGTTATGAAACACTTGAAATATAATTCTGATATGATTGGTCGCTTGAGTGACTTGTTATTTAGGATCTCAAATGATGTTAGAGGTGTTGGAAAACATGCTTCTATGGTTCAAACTCAGTTAGAACAAGTTGCTAAATCACAAAGAGAATTGCTTGATGAAATGAATTATAATATGCATGACTTTGCTGTTAGAGTTGCAACTAGAGGAGGTAAAATGACTTAGGAACCACTTTATCCTGAGGGACACCCAAAAAGAATTGAACAAGATTCACAAAGAGAAAATACTAGTGCACCTAGTCCTTATAAAAAGAAAAAGAAGAAGAAAAATGATAGGACTTTGCACACTTCTAGTGAACCTGAAATAGAAAAACCTCCTGCTAATGAAAATGAAACTTCTATCTCAGATGCTGAAACTCAATCTGGTAATGGACATCTACCTAGTGATAATGAAAAAGATAATGCTGATGTTCATGAAGACACTCAACCAAATAATGAAAAAGAAACAGATAATGATGTTGAGATAGAATCACCTGTTGATCTTGATAACCCACAACCTAAAAATAAAAGATATGATAAAAGAGACTTTGTGGCTAGGAAACACGGTAAAGAAAGAGAACTGTGGGTTCAAAACCCTATGCCTTTTCCACCCAAGTCAGCTAAAAAGAATGATGATGAAGAATTTGAACGCTTTGCTGAAATGCTGAGGCCAGTCTTTTTTCGTACTCACTTGACTGATATCTTGAAAATGCCTCCTTATGCAAAGTATATGAAAGACATCATCACAAATAAGAGAAAAATACCGGAAGCTGAAATCTCCACTATGCTTGCTAATTATACTTTCAAAGATGGAGTACCTAAAAAACTTGGAGATCCGAGAATACCAACTATACCTTGCCCTATCAAAAAGAATTATGTGAAAAGTGCTTTGTGTGATTTAGGAGCTGGTGTTAGTGTTATGCCTTTCTATTTATATAAAAGACTTGACTTGAATAAACTCACACTACTGAAATATCTTTGCAAATGGCTGACAAGTCAACTGCTATACCTATCGATATCTGTGAGGATGTGCCCATTGTGTTGCTAATGTTACTATTTTAACTGACTTTGTTACACTTGAGATGCCTGAGGACGACAACATGTCGATTACCCTTGGTAGACCCTTCTTGAATACTATAGGGCTGTTATGGATTGCAATAAAAGCAAGGTCACTTTTCATATTAATGGTAATGAGCATACGGTGCACTTTGCGAAGAAACAGTTCCAAGTGAATGGTATTAATGTTATTGAAAAATCCCCAACAATCACTATTGGAAGTTTTCAAATACCTCTACCTACTGTAAAAAAATATGAAATGCCTATTGTTGGGGAGATGCATATCCCCATTGAGGTAACTTAGTGATTTACGAAAGTTCTTCTGTTTCATGCTAATCGAAAGTGGTTGTTAATAAGACCTGATCAACCTTATTAATGAATCATTTTTGAGCGGTATGAAGTTGATGAATTTAGTAAGCACTACCTTCTGTCCCTACCTTTTGTTTTCTATTTTTATTAGTTAAATAAAATAAAATGCCATGTTTTGTCTGTTTTCTTAATTTTCCGTGCAATAAAAAATGACCCAAAAATAAAAGTTCTCAGAATGCCCTGAAAATTTTATACGATTTTTTCTGAATATTTAAGAATTTTTGGTGCAAATAATACCAGAGGGAGGTGCACCAAGTGGGCACAACCCACCTGGGCGTGCCAGGACCCCCAGGCACGCCTTGGTGGGTTGTGGTCCCCACGTGGCCAGAGGGAGTCCTGGACTAAGGGGTCCTCGGGCGTCCGGCCTGCTATCCATGGGTCGGACTGATGGGCTGTGAAGACATGAAGGCCGAAGACTGTACCCGTGTCCAGATTGGACTCTCCTTGACGTGGAAAGCAAGCTAGGCGACCAACTATGAAGATTCCCTCTGATGTAACCGACTCCATGTAACCCTAGATCTCTCTGGTGTCTATATAAACCGGAGAGCGTAGTCCGGATAGGCAGATACACATTACCATAGTCATACAGGCTAGGCTCTTAGGGTTTAGCCATTACGATCTCGTGGTAGATCAACTCTTGTAATACTCATATTCATCAAGATCAATCAAGCAGGAAGTAGGGTATTACCTCCGTAGAGAGGGCCCGAACCTGTGTAAACATCGTGTCCCCCGTCTCCTGTTACCATCGATCCTAGACGCACAGTTCCGGACCCCCTACCCGAGATCCGCTAGTTTTGACACCGACATTGGTGCTTTCATTGAGAGTTCCACTGTGTCGTCGATGAAAGGTTCGATGGCCCCTTCAATCGTCGATAGGGACGTTGTCCAAAGAGAAATCTTCCTCCCCGGACAGATTTTTGTGTTCGGCGGCTTGTACTACGGGCCAACTCGGTTGGCCGTCTGGAACAGATCGACAGCTACGCCCCTGGCCACCAGGTCATATTTGGAAGCTTGAAATACATCGCGGATACCCGTGGAGACTTGATCTTCAATGGGTTTGAGACCGCAGCGATTGCTCTCCCTTGCCCCGATGAACATGACTTAGATCTATCATCAGATCACATCCAAGAGATGGTTCCTATTGCTGCAACGGCCTTAGAACCGAAGCAGATCGTGCCCTCCGAGGCCACAAAGTCCGCGGCGTTGGAGCCACACACGGACTCAACATCCTGCAATATTTGAGTCAATGGAACTCCGGACTCGTCTCCGGCTATAAGTTTCGGACCAGGTACGCCTGCGGACTCCGAGCTCGATCGGTTATCGATCTTCGAATTTAGCGCCACAGACATCTTCTAGCATTCACCTTTGGGTGACGTGCTAAACTGTTTAAAGAACTTGTCCTTGGAGGAGGACTCACAGCCGAACTTGTTCGGTTCGAGCTAGAGGCGGATGACGAGGAATTTTGCTTCCCACCCGCCACCCAGTTCATAGCCACTGTCGATGACTTAACCGACATGCTTGACTATGGCTCCGAAGACATCGACGGTATGGACGACGATGCCGACAGGGAGCAAGGCCAAGACCCGCCATTCACTGAACGTTGGACAGCCACCTCTTCGTACGACGTGTACATGGTTGATACACCTAAAGGATCTCGCGACGACAAAGAAGACCCAGATGCGAATAAACCCTTCGAGACGCAGTCCAAGCGCCGGCGCCCCAAATGCCGTTCTAAGCCTCATCGCTCAAAAGATGGCAACACTGGCACCGAAGAAAATAGTACTCCGGGCGATGCCGAAAACAATGAAGACCGTGTCGGGGCTGCATCCGAACAGGAGGAACATGACAACGGGCAAGATAACCCTGATGAACAGGCCATAGAAGATGACTCGGAGGACGATAGTTACCGTCCACCCTCCGAGGAGGAGACAAGCCTCGGAAACAAAGACTTCATCAAGCCTGAGGATCCTCGGGAGCAGGAGCGCTTTAAGCTTCAGCTCATAGCCACTGCAAGGAGCCCGAAAAAGAAACAGCAGCAGCTTCAAGCTGAACAAGATCTGCTCATCGACAGATGGACTGATGTCCTGACAGCCGAAGAATACGGCCTCAAGCGCGCAGCCAAGAGCTACCCGAAACGCAGACTGCTACGTCAATTCGATGAGGAGGCGCCGGAGCACATATCTCCCTCGCGTAATGTGGAACGACCACCGCGTGGTCAGGACAGGGCGGCGGACCGGCCACCCCGCGGTCGGGCTAAAGCGGCAACTCAGGCCGAACAGCAGCCCGCCCCACCGCCCCAAAGAAATAGAGACGGAAGAGTTCGGGGTCACACGTACGACCTCCAGCAGACCCTGGACAGTAGAGCAGGACATACAAGATCGATCTACGGATCGCAAGGACGTGCCTCCAGGCACGACGACGGCTACCTATTCGGACGTGACAAATCTAACCACGTCCGGGCCGAATGCCGCAGACGGACTCCATCGGAGCTACGCCGGGATGCGGCCCAACATAGTGGCGCCGCACACCCTCTCTGCTTCACAGATGAAGTACTGGATCATGAAATCCCCGAGGGGTTCAAGCCCATCAATATCGAATCATACGACGGCACAACCGATCCTGCAATATGGATCGAGGATTTTATTCTCCACATCCATATGGCTCGAGGGGATGACCTCCACGCCATTAAATACCTCCCACTAAAGCTCAAAGGGCCAGCTCAGCACTGGCTTAACAGCCTGCCTGAAAATTCTATCGGCAGCTGGGAGGACTTCGAAGAAGCCTTCCTGGACAACTTCCAAGGTATATATGTCCGGCCACCAGACGCCGATGACTTAAGTCACATAGTTCAACAACCCGTAGAATCAGCCAGGAAATTCTGGACTAGGTTCCTAACTAAAAAGAACCAAATCGTCGACTGCCGGATGCCGAAGCCCTAGTGGCCTTTAAACATAGCATTCGTGACGAATGGCTCGCCCGCCACCTCGGCCAAGAAAAGCCGTGGTCCATGGCATCCATCACGGCACTTATGACCCGCTTTTGTGCGGGAGAGGATAGTTGGCTGGCTCGCAGTACAAACACAGCCAACGAAACGGGCCCCTCCGAGGCCAAAACAGCACTGGCAAGCTCCGGCGCAACAGACAAAAACGCTGAACCAATGGCGATAACACCGATGGCACTACAGTTCACACCGGATTGAGTGGCTCCAAGTCCGGCCAGCGAAAGAAGCTCTATAAAAGAAGTAGCGGAGGACCATCCAGCTTGGACCGCATACTTGATCGTCCTTGCCAGATACATGGCACCCCAGACAAATCGGCCAACCATACTAACAGAGATTGCCGGGTTTTCAAACAAGCCAGCAAGGTTAATAGCATAAACAAGGAAGGGGAATCACAGAGCGAGGACGATGACGAGGAGCCCCGGCAGCCGAACACTGGGGGGCAAAAGAAATTTCCCCCTCAAGTCAAAACGGTGAACATGATATACGCTACACACATTCCCAAAAGAGAGCGCAAGCGCGCACTCAGGGACGTCTATGCGGTAGAGCCAATCGCCCTGAAATTCAATCCGTGGTCATCATTCTCGATCACCTTCGACCACCGAGACCATCCAACTAGCATCCGGCATGGCGGTTCAGCCGCACTGGTCCTCGAACCAATCATCGACGGATTTCACCTGACACGAGTCCTAATGGACGGTGGTAGCAGCCTCAACCTGCTCTATCAGGATACAGTAGGTAAAATGAGCATAGACCCCTCACGAGTCAAGCCCACGAAGACTACCTTTAAAGGAGGCATACCAGGCGTAGGGGCCTGTTGTACGGGCTCAATAACGCTGGAGGTAGTATTCGGTTCCCCGGATAACTTCCGAAGTGGGGTATGTGTCAGGTGATAATCTTCGATATCATCCCATTTCGCAGTGGCTATCACGCACTGCTCGGACGAACCACATTCGCTAGATTCAACGCGGTGCCACATTACGCTTATCTCAAGCTCAAGATGCCCGGTCCACGTGGCGTCATTACAGTAAATGGAAACATGGAACGCTCCCTCCGTATAGAGGAGCACACCGCCGCCCTAGCAGCAGAAGTACAGAGCGGCCTTCTCAAGCAGCACTATAATCCGGCTGCCGAGCCCCTGGACATCATTAAGAGGGTCCGGACTACACTGCAACAGGACAGCTCGGCTCGTCACGAGCCGAATTATCAATTTGGCCTCCGTCCCAGCCCCGATGAGGCAATGGCATTAATCTCGCGCGTACATAAACTACGCACTCAAAACCTCATGGGTATTGACGGAGGCATAACTGATAACCCACAAGTTTTCGAGGGTAGAGTATTCAACCCAAATTTGTTGATTCGACACAAGGGGAGCCAAAGAATACTCTCAAGTATTAGCAGCTGAGTTGTCAATTCAACCACACCTGGATAACTTAGTATCTGCAGCAAAGTATTTAGTAGCATAGCAATATGATAGTAGTGGTAACGGTAACAAAAGTAACGGTAGTAAAAGTAACATTTTTTGTGTTTTGTAGTGATTGTAACAGTAGCAACGGAAAACTAAATAAGCGAAGAACAATATGTGAAAAGCTCGTAGGCATTGGATCGGTGATGGAGAATTATGCCGGATGCGGTTCATCATGTAACAGTCATAACATAGGGTGACACAGAACTAGCTCCAATTCATCAATGTAATGTAGGCATGTATTCCGAATATAGTCATACGTGCTTATGGAAAAGAACTTGCATGACATCTTTTGTCCTACCCTCCCGTGGTAGCGGGGTCCTAATGGAAACTAAGGGATATTAAGGCCTCCTTTTAATAGAGTACCGGACCAAAGCGTTAACACATCGTGAATACATGAACTCCTCAAACTACGGTCATCACCGGGAGTGGTCCCGATTATTGTCACTTCGGGGTTGCCGGATCATAACACATAGTAGGTGACTATAGACTTGCAAGATAGGATCAAGAACTCACATATATTCATGAAAACATAACTGGTTCAGATCTGAAATCATGGCACTCGGGCCCTAGTGACAAGCATTAAGCACAGCAAAGTCATAGCAACATCAATCTCAGAACATAGTGGATACTAGGGATCAAAGCCTAACAAAACTAACTCGATTACATCATAGATCTCATCCAACCCATCACCGTCCAGCAAGCCTACGATGGAATTACTCACGCACGGTGGTGAGCATCATGAAATTGGTGATGGAGGATGGTTGATGATGACGACGGCGACGAATCCCCCTCTCCGAAGCCCCGAACGGACTCCAGATCAGCCCTCCCGAGAGGTTTTAGGGCTTGGCGGCGGCTCCATATCGTAAAACGCGATGAATCCTTCTCTTTGATTTTTTCTCCCCGAAAGTGAATATATGGAGTTGGAGTTGAGGTCGGTGGAGCGTCAGGAGGCCCACGAGGTAGGGGGCGCGCCCAGGGGGGCAGGCGCGCCCCCCACCCTCGTGGACAGGGTGTGGGCCCCCTGACGTGGATTTTTCTTCCAGTATTTTTAATATTTTCCAGAAAGATGTTCCATGGAGTTTCAGGTCATTCCGAGAACTTTTCTTTCTGCACATAAATAACACCATGGAAAGTCTACTGAAAACAGCGTCAGTCCGGGTTAGTTCCATTCAAATCATGCAAGTTAGAGTCCAAAACAAGGCCAAAAGTGTTTGGAAAAGTAGGTACGACGGAGACGTATCAACTCCCCCAAGCTTAAACCTTTGCTTGTCCTCAAGCAATTCAGTTGATAAACTGAAAGTGATAAAGAAAAACTTTTACAAACTCTGTTTGCTCTTGTTGTTGTAAATATGTAAAGCCAGCATTCAAGTTTTCAGCAAAGATTATGACTAACCACATTCACAATAACTCTTATGTCTCATGTTTACTCATATCAATGGCATAATCAACTAGCGAGCAATAATAATAAATCTCGGATGACAACACTTTCTCAAAACAATCATGATATGATATAATAAGATGGTATCTCGCTAGCCCTTTCTGAGACCGCAAAACATAAATGCAGAGCACCTTTAAAGATCAAGTACTGACTGGACATTGTAATTCATGGTAAAAGAGATCCAATCATAGTCATACCCAATATAAATTAATAGTAATGGATGCAAATGACAGCTGCGCTCTCCAGCTAGTGCCTTTTAATAAGAGGGTGATGACTCAACATAAAAGTAAATAGATAGGCCCTTCGCAGAGGAAAGCAGGGATTTGTAGAGGTGCCAGAGCTCGGTTTTGAAATAGAGATAAATAATATTTTGAGCGGCATACTTTCATTGTCAACATAACAACCAAGAGATGGCGATATCTTCCATGCTACACACATTATAGCCGGTTCCCAAACAGAATGGTAAAGTTTATACTCCCCCTCCACCAACAAGCATCAATCCATGGCTTGCTCGAAACAACGAGTGCCTCCAACTAGCAACAGTCCCAGGGGGAGTTTTGTTCGCAGTTATTTTGATATAGTTTGCATAAAGCATGGGACTGGGCATCCCGGTGACCAGCCATTTTCTTGTGAATGAGGAGCGGAGTCCACTCCTCTTGAGAATAACCCGCCTAGCATGGAAGATACAGGCAGCCCTAGTTGATACATGAGCTATTCGAGTATACAAAACAGAATTTCATTTGAAGGTTTAGAGTTTGGCACATACAAATTTACTTGGAACGGTAGGTAGATACCGTATATAGGAAGGTATAGTGGACTCATATGGAATAACTTTGGGGTTTAAGGGATTGGATGCACAAGCAGTATTCCCGCTTAGTACATGTGAAGGCTAGCAAAAGACTGGGAAGCGACCAACTAGAGAGCGACAACAGTCATGAACAAGCATTAAAATTAATAAACGTTGAGCACAAGCATGAGTAGGATATAATCCACCATGAACATAAATATCGTGAAGGCTATGTTGATTTGTTTCAACTACATGTGTGAACATGTGCCAAGTCGAGTCACTTAAATCATTCAAAGGAGGATACCACCCCACTATACCACATCACAACCATTTTAATAGCATGTTGGCACGCAAGGTAAACCATTATAACTCATAGCTAATCAAGCATGGCACGAGCAACTATAATCTCTAATTGTCATTGCAAACATGTTTATTCATAATAAGCTGAATCAGGAACGATGAACTAATCATATTTACAAAAACAAGAGAGGTCGAGTTCATACCAGCTTTTCTTATCTCAGTCAGTCCATCATATATCGTCATTATTGCCTTTCACTTGCACGACCGAACGATGTGAATAATAATAAGAGTGCGGGTGCATTGGACTAAGCTGGAATCTGCGAGCATTCAATAAACAGGAGAAGACAAGGCAATATGGGCTCTTGGTTAAATCAAAAATAATGCATATAAGAGCCACTTCAACAATTTCATTATGGTCTTCTCCTATCGACCCCCAAAGAAAAGAAAAGAAAAGAAATAAAACTATTTACACGGGAAAGCTCCCAACAAGCAAAAGAAGAACGGGAAATATTTTTGGGTTTTCTTTTTAATTATTACTACTACAGCAAGAAAGGTAAACTAGCTAGAAACTACACTAAATTTTTTGTTTTTCTTAAGGATTAATCAAACACACAAGAAGAAAGCAAGAAAAAGAAAATAAACTAGCATGGATATTACAATGAAAGAGTATGAGCACCGACATCTAGAAATGAGTGTGTGTGAACATGAATGTAATGTCGGTGGGAAATACGTACTCCCCCAAGCTTAGGCTTTTGGCCTAAGTTGGTTTGTTGCCACGGATGGCCTGGCGGATATCCATAGTTGTAGCCGGGGTCGTACTGAGATGAAGAGGACTCTGACTGCCACTGGTTGGAAATCATCTCCGGATCCCACTGGTAATTAGACTGTCGTGGAGGCTCAAATTGTGGTTCCGGCTCCATGGCTGGTGTAGGGTTCCAGTAGGCGTGAATGGCCACCCACGGAACGAGATACGGACTTGTAGATAAATTAAACAAGGAGGGAGCAGTCAAGGTAATAGTCTCAGGGTGATGTTTATCAAAGAATAATTTGTATTTAAGAGCCCCTTCCCTATTCTTAACAATAAAGTCATGCGCTATCATACTCTTATAATCTAAATAAGCATTGGGCAGCAATTTTTTCTCCTTTTCATAGTGCCTAATAGGTATGTTATAATGTGCAGCAAGGCGTGAAGCATAAATACCTCCAAAGATGGGACCCTTTGTATGGTTCAAACTTAACCGTTTAGCAATAATACTGCCCATACTAACAGTGTTATCGCAGAATCAACCATGGAACAAAATGATAATATCAGGAACACTAAGGTTTCCACAGTTCCCGCGACCAATTAAGCAACAACTAGCAAATATGGCAAAGTAGCGTAAAACAGGAAAATGTATGCTAGTGATTCTTGCATCGGAAACCTTCCTAGTTTCCCCTACAGTAACAGTGTCAATAAACCCGTCCACATCTTTACGATGTGGTTCCTCTAAACTACCCTCAAAAGGTATTTTGCAAACCTTGCAAAATTCATCTAGTGGCATCTTCTTAACAACATCATATAAATGAAACTCTACTGAAGGAGGTGTTTCCTTAGGATAATAGTAGAAGTTTTGCACAAAAGTATTGGTGAGTAAGAGATACTGTTCGCGTTGGTCGCGGATAAAGTCGGTGAGGCCTGCATTCTCAGCCAATTCATAAAAATCATTGTAAATCCCGGCTTCTCTCAAGAAATCATCGGAAGGCCATTCACACGGCCGAACCTCCGCGGTGCGAGGCAAATTATATTTGGGCCTCTGTGCTTCTTCATTTTGCTTTTCCTTCGAGCTTCGGCTCGATGAGCCCCTCAAAAATCTCTTCATTATTTTCTGAAAAATTCTGAAATTTTTAGTAACTTCTAACAAAAGTGAACCAAGCTCAACAAAATTGATAGCAACTACTCCTACAAGTGCCCAGAGACTATATCATGCATTAGAACTACTTGGAACCATATAAATTTGACATGCAGGCTCAAGAACATGGTCACCTAGGCAGCACAAATTTGCAATGAATAGAGCACTAGAACACAAACTAATTGGACTAATGGAGGAGTCACATACCAAGGAACAATCCCCCCAAGCAGTTTTGTGAGAGGTGCTTTGAGCAAGGAGATCGAAAATCGCAGCAAAATGAGCTAGAACTCGTGCTTGAGCTGGATGGTGATTTTTTTGGGAGGAAGAAGAAGTGTGTGCGTGCAGAAATAAGTGGAGGGGGGCCACCATGGGCTCACGAGGCAGGGGGCGCGCCCTGTAGGGGTGGGCGCGCCCTGGACCCTCGTGGCCAGGTGCTTGCTCCCCTGCTGTGCTCTCAGTGCCAGATATTCTCAAATATTCCAAAAAAATTCATATTCCATTTTCAGGGCATTTGGAGAACTTTTATTTTCGGGGTATTTTTATATTGCATGGATAAATCAAAAAACAGACAGAAAAATACTATTTTTACTTTATTTCAACTAAATAACAGAAAGTAGAGAGACGGTACAGAAGGTTGTGCCTTCTAGTTTCATCCATCTCATGCTCATCAAAAGGAATCCACAAACAAGGTTGATCAGGTCTTGTTAATAAACTCATTTCGAATAACATGGAACCGGAGAAATTTTGAATAACACTATGTTACCTCAACGGGGATATGCACATCCCCACTAATAAGAATATAATATTTCTTCTTGACAGTAGGAAGAGGAAATTCAAAACCCCAAAAAATAATCGATGGAATTTTTCCAATAGAATTGATACTGTGGACCTGAGGTTGTTTCCTCGGAAAGTGTACCGTATGCTCATTACCATTAACATGAAAAGTGACATTGCCTTTGTTGCAATCAATAACAGCCCCTGCAGTATTCAAAAAAGGTCTTCCAAGAATAATAGACATACTATCGTCCTCGGGAATATCAAGAATAACAAAGTCCTGTAAAATAGTAACGTTTGCAACCACAACAGGCACATCCTCACAAATACCGACGGGTATGGCAGTTGATTTATCAGCCATTTGCAAAGATATTTCAGTAGGTGTCAAATTATTTAAATCAAGTCTACGATATAAAGAGAGAGGCATAACACTAACACCGGCTCCAAGATCACACAAAGCAGTTTTAACATAGTTTCTTTTAATGGAGCATGGTATAGTTGGTACTCCTGGATCTCCAAGTTTCTTAGGTATTCCACCCTTGAAAGTGTAATTAGCAAGCATGATGGAAATTTCAGCTTCCGGTATCTTTCTCTTATTATTAACAATATCTTTCATATACTTACCATAAGGATTCATTTTGAGCATATCAGTTAATCGCATACGCAAAAAGATAGGTCTAATCATTTCAGCAAAGCGCTCAAAATCCTCATCATCCTTTTTCTTGGATGGTTTGGGAGGAAAAGACATGGGTTTCTGAACCCAAGGTTCTCTTTCTTCACTGTGTTTCCTAGCAACAAAATCTCTCTTATCATAACGTTGATTATTTGATTGTGGGTTATCAGGATCAACAGCAGGTTCAATTTCTATATCATTATCATTTCTAGGTTGAGCATCATCATGAACATCTTCATTAATATTATCACTGGGTTCAAGTTCATTACCAGATTGTGTTTCCGCATCAGAAATAGAAAAATCATTGGGATTCTCAGGTGGTTCAGCAATAGGTTCACTAGAAGCATGCAAAGTCCTGTCATTTTTCTTTTTGTTCTTTTTAGAAGGACTAGGTGCATCAATATTATTTCTCTGAGAATCTTGTTCAATTCTCTTAGGGTGGCCTTCAGGATACAAAGGTTCCTGAGTCATTTTACCAGTTCTAGTAGCCACTCTAACAGCATAGTCGTTATTCTTACTATTCAATTCATTGAGCAAATCATTTTGAGCTTTAAGTACTTGTTCTACTTGAGTGGTAACCATAGAAGCATGTTTACTAATGATTTTAAGTTCACCTTTAACTCTAGACATATAATCACCCAAGTGTTTTAATTGTCTACCAAAATAAGCATTAAAATCTTCTTGCTTAACCATTAAGTTATCAAACTCATCCAAACATTGGCTAGCAAACTTAGCAGGAGGGATTTCAGCTTTATCATATCTATAGAGAGAATTTACCTTTACTACTTGTGTCGGGTTATCAAGACCATGAGTTTCTTCAATAGGTAAATTCTTAACATCTTCAGCTTTTATACCTTTTTCTTTCATAGATTTCTTTGCCTCTTGCATATCTTCAGGACTGAGAAATAGAACACCTCTTTTCTTCGGAGTTGGTTTAGGAATAGGCTCAGGAATTGGCTCAGGAAGTGTCCAATTATTTTCATTTGTCAACATATTATTCAATAGAATTTCAGCTTCACCCGGTGTTCTTTCCCTGAAAACAGAACCAGCACAACTATCCAGGTAATCTCTGGAAGCATCGGTTAGTCCATTATAAAAGATATCAAGTATTTCATTTTTCTTAAGAGGATGATCAGGCAAAGCATTAAGTAATTGGAGAAGCCTCCCCCAAGCTTGTGGGAGACTCTCTTCTTCAATTTGCACAAAAATATATATTTCCCTTAAAGCAGCTTGTTTCTTATGAGCAGTGAAATATTTGGCAGAGAAGTAATAAATCATATCCTGGGGACTACGCATAGAACCAGGATCAAGAGAATTAAACCATATCTTAGCATCACCCTTTAATGAGAACAGAAATATTTTAAGGATATAAAGGTAGCGAGATTTCTCATCATTAGTAAACAGGGTGGATATATCATTTAATTTAGTAAGATGTGCCACAACAGTTTCAGATTCATAGCCATGAAAAGGATCAGATTCAACCAAAGTAATTATATCAGGATCAACAGAGAATTCATAATCCTTATCAGTAACACAGATAGGTGAAGTAGCAAAAGCAGGGTCAGGTTCCCTTCTAGCATTAAGAGATTGTTGCTTCCATTTAGCTAATAACCTCTTGAGCTCGTATCTATCTTTGCAAGCTAAAATAGCTATAGCAGCTTCTTTTTCCAAAACATAACCCTCAGGAATAACAGGCGATTCATATTTATTAGGGGGGGGGAGTCTTCACCATCACTTTCATCAATATTATCAATTTCAATAATTTCATTCTCTCTAACCCTAGCAAGTTGTTCATCAAGAAATTCACCAAGTGGCACAGTAGTATCAAGCATAGAAGTAGTTTCATCATAAGTATCATGCATAGCAGAAGTGGCATCTTCAATAACATGCGACATATCAGAACGAACAGTAGAAGCATGTTTAGGTGTCGCAAGCTTACTCAAAACAGAAGGTGAATCGAGTGTAGAGCTAGATGACAGTTCCTTACCTCCCCTCGTAGTTGAGGGATAGATTTTTGTTTCTCGTCTTTCAAGTTCTTCATAGTGACCAGCAGATATAAATCCCAAGTGACTCAAAGAATAGAGCTATGCTCCCCGGCAACGGCGCCAGAAACTAGTCTTGATAACCCACAAGTATAGGGGATCGCAACAGTTTTCGAGGGTAGAGTATTCAACCCAAATTTATTGATTCGACACAAGGGGAGCCAAAGAATATTCTCAAGTATTAGCAGCTGAGTTGTCAATTCAACCACACCTGGATAACTTAGTATCTGCAGCAAAGTATTTAGTAGCAAAGCAATATGATAGTAGTGGTAACGGTAACAAAAGTAACGGTAGCAAAAGTAATATTTTTTTGTATTTTGTAGTGATTGTAACAGTAGCAACGGAAAAGTAAATAAGTGAAGAACAATATGTGAAAAGCTCATAGGTATTGGATCGGTGATGGAGAATTATGTCGGATGCGGTTCGTCATGTAACAGTCATAACATAGGGTGACACAGAACTAGCTCCAATTCATCAATGTAATGTACGCATGTATTCCGAATATAGTCATACGTGCTTATGGAAAAGAACTTGCATGACATGTTTTGTCCTACCCTCCCGTGGCAGCGGGATCCTAATGGAAACTAAGGGATAGTAAGGCCTCCTTTTAATAGAGTACCGGACCAAAGCATTAACACATAGTGAATACATGAACTCCTCAAACTACGGTCATCACCGGGAGTGGTCCCGATTATTGTCACTTCGGGGTTGTCGGATCATAACACATAATAGGTGACTATAGACATGCAAGATAGGATCAAGAACTCACATATATTCATGAAAACATAATAGGTTCAGATCTGAAATCATGGCACTCGGGCCCTAGTGACAAGCATTAAGCATAGCAAAGTCATAGAAACATCAATCTTAGAACATAGTGGATACTAGGGATCAAACCCTAACAAAACTAACTCGATTACATGATAGATCTCATCCAACCCATCACCGTCCAGCAAGCCTACGATGGAATTACTCATGCACAGCGGTGAGCATCATGAAATTGGTGATGGAGGATAGTTGATGATGACGACGGCGACGAATCCCCCTCTCCGGAGCCCCGAATGGACTCCAGATCAGCCCTCCCGAGAGGTTTTAGGGCTTGGCGGCTGCTCCGTATCGTAAAACGCGATGAATCCTTCTCTTTGATTTTTTTCTCCCTAAAAGTAAATATATGGAGTTGGAGTTCAGGTCGGTGGAGCGTCAGGGGGCCCACGAGTGTCTGGTGGTAGGTGCGACATATGCCAACGGGTGGCTTATCATTGTGGGATCCAGTAAGACATCGCCGGTGCCTGGAAACTAGATGAGGCGAAGACATGCACGCCGGCGAATCTTACCCAGGTTCGGGGCTCTCCGTGGAGATAACACCCCTAGTCTTGCTCTGCGGGGTCTCCGCATAATCACTAGATTAACACAAGTAGCTACAAGTGGCTTTTGAGCTATTTGGCTAGAGGAGGAAGAAGGGCAAGGCTAGCTCTCCTCTTCTCTCTACGTGGTGTCTAAACTATCTGAGATCAACCCTTTGCATGGGTGCCCTAGGGGGTTTATATAGGCCTACCCCCCAGGGGTACAATGGTATTCCGGCTGGACGCGGGTCCTAGCCGCCAGTGTCTGTATTCGCCGGCTTCTCCGCCGGCCGCTGGGGCCCGCCGACTGGTGGGTCCCGCCGGCTGCCGGCCTCTTGGCCGACAGGCCGACCCCACCGCCTGGGGGTCTTGTTGGTGGCTGGTTACTGTAGCCTTGCCCCTGATGACGAGGGCTTTGTCGAGGTAAGCATGGCTACAGTGCCGCCGCCTGGCGGGCTCTCACTGTAACCTTACCTCGTCTTGTCTCCTTAATGATGCACATACTTCGAGGGAGGGAGGTAGCCGGCTATTGGGAGCCGGCTATGCCCCAGGCTGACTGGGGGAGGCTTGGCCGCCTTCGAGCATCTCTCTGGCTGAAGGGGCCCGCCGCCCGCGGGCCGTACTGGCGCCTGTCGTGGGTGGCGTCATGGTCAACATCGCCACAGTGCCGCGCCGGACGGGGGATGGCCGACCCGTACGGCGCCCTGTGGCCACGCGTGCTCCGGGATTCGGGGGTGGCCGGCTGTACTGTAGCCACGCCCCGTCTCATCACCGTTATGTGGGTGCAGCCCTTGAGGGTGCAGTCTTGGCCGGCTTCTGGGAGTCGGTCTTCTCGTGGCCGGCTTCTGGGAGTCGGTTCCCTTGGGGCCGGCTTCCTGGAGTCGGCCATCTTGTGGTTCCCTTCGGGAAGGTTTTTGAGGTCGGGTCGCCTTCCGGTAGTCGGCTAGTGAGATAGCCGGCCGGGGGGGAGGCGGCCCTGTGCTTTGGATGCTTGAAGGCTCGATCGGCCTGATCATTTTTTGGAGAGCCAGGGGGAGTCGGTTAGGCTACCCGTGGCCATTTACTCCGACAGTAGTTCCCGAAGCTGGTTGGGCTTCGAGGCTGAGAGGAGGACGAGAAGCTCAATCAGCTTCCTATCTTGAAGAGCCAGCAGCTTGGAGCCGGCCTTGATCAGGTGCGCCGTCTTGGCGAGGTTTTGAAGTCTGAAGGCGGGAGCCAGCTGGTGTGCGCGCCGGGTTGCGGGCCGGCCGCTTGCTGCCCGCGCGCCATGTGGCACCCTCCGGCTGGAGAGGCCTGCCAGCCCACGCGCGTGACGGGACGCCGCTGCAGGCCGGGGCCCACCACTTCCACGCCTAGGCCTAGGTGTGGATCTTCTATGGCCCAAAATGGGCCGTTCGCCTTCCAACGGCAGTTTCTGCACGCCGTTAGGGCGCAATAATCGCGGGACGTGGGGGAGTGGGCGCAGTTAATCCCACGTTCTCCCCCATGCCTCGCCTCCTTGGCTTCGCCGCACGAGGCTATAAATAGGGGGAGGAGGGGGAGCGGCAGACGCTCGCACGCCCACCCTCGTTCCGCCATCGTCTTCTTCTTTCTCTCCGTCGCTGCAGCCCCTCGCCGCCGCGCCGTCCCTCTAGTCTTCGCACTATCCCGCAGCTTCACCGCCGCGGCGCCGTGGTTTCGTCTCCGCAGCGCTCTTTCTCATCAGCTTCTCGCCGTCATGCAGCACGGCAGAGACTGGGACGGCTCCAACGTCCACGCGGACCACATCGGCTTCCTCCGCAAGACGAGGCGGTTGCCCGGCGTGGACCAGGTGCGGGTCCGTCTTGCGCCGAAGAAGGAGATCTCGCCGGCGCCGAAGGAAGGCGAGCGGTTAATCTTCCGCTCGCACTTCCTGCGCGGCCTTGGCCTGCCTACGAGTGCCTTCTTCCGCTCCTTCCTCGAATTCTACCAGCTCCAGCCGCACCACCTCACTCCAAACACGGTGGTGCTGCTGTCTTCCTTCGTCACTCTGTGCGAGGGCTTCCTTGGCGTCCTTCCCACCCTCGAGCTCTGGGGGGGATTCTTCCAGTCCAAGCTCGGCACCCGCATGCAGGGCGTGCCGGCTCAGAGCGGCGCCTTCATCGCGGTGCGGAGGCCGATAGCCGACAACCCCTTCCCTGCCATCACGCTGATCCAGTCGGTGAAGCTGTGGCAGAAATCCTACTTCTACGTGAAGAACGTCGCCCCGCAAAGCGACTTCGTCAACTTGCCGGCTTACGTAGCCGGCCCGCCGGCTGGGAGGCGGCCCCAGTGGTCCTATCGGGCCAGAACGCTGTCGCCGGCTGGAGCCGCCGCTGTCGCCCGACTCCGGGTAATGATCCAGTCGGAGGGCCTGACCGAGTCCGACCTGCTGGCCGCCTTCGTGGTGCGCCGGGTGCTCCCGCTCCAAGGCCGCCCTCATTTGATCTGTCAAATGAGTGGCCAACTCGATCCGAGTCGGATGTGCACCAAGGAGTTGCCTCACTCCAAGGTAGCTCTCATGGTGAACTACCTCGCGAACTGCAAGCTCACCGACGAGTGGCAGTTTGGCAAGGAGCCGTACTCCCGTGCCCATCCCTCGCCTATGGTAAGTCTTCTTTATCTTCTCTTCTTTACTTTATTCACCAAGTTTCTCTTGGCCGACTCTGACCAGTCGGTTTGTCTTGGCAGAGCCCTCTCCTTCGGCCGGCGGCCGGGGTAGCGGGGGCGGAGCGCCAATTTCTCCCCGACCGGGTGGCACATGACTTGGACGACCCCGACTTGGGGGCGGCCGCTATGGATGACAAAACCGAGGGGGGAGGCGGCGATGCAGGCGGCTCCGGGCTTGGAGCCAGCTTCGACGACTGGCCGGACGATGACGAGGCGAAAATCGTCCCGCGCCGCCAGCCGGCGTCCGACCTTGGCGCGGGCTCGCCTACCGCGCCGGCTGCCCGAGGCGGCGCGCAGAAGCGCCGGGCCGCGCCGAGCCTATTCGGCAGTCGGCCGAAGAGGCCCAAGAGCACGGCGGCGGTGACCAGGCGGGACGAGGCAGCTGCGAAGGCGGCCCGCTTCCGCAAGGTGGTGAAGCAGCCACAAAAGGTTTCGGCGTCAGTGTCGATTCTTCTCATGTATTCCTTCTTCTTTTCTTGTCGATATCTTCTGAATCCTTGTCTTGATTCATCAAACAGGGCACCGCTCTCTCTTGAGCGGACCGCTGCTGCCTCCGTGGTAGGATCCGGGAGCACCCGCCGCGTCGACCCCCGTGCCAAGCTTCAAGCGGCGACGGAGAGGAATGCGCGGGAGGCGCGGGAGGAGCGGGAGGCGGAGGAGCTGGGGGCGGCCGCCGCCAAGGCGGCGCAGGAGATGGTGGAGGAGTCGGCGAAGGCACAAGCCGACGCAGCGGCCAAGGCTCAGGCGGAGGCTACAGCCGCAGAGGAAGCGGCGAGGGCCTTGCTTGTCACCCCCCTGCGCGCCGTGGCGCCCGAGATCCCGGAGCCCCCGCCGGAGGAAGCCGGTGGCGATCTGCCAGGGATGGAGAGGTAGGAGGACGACATCGTCGTTCGGGAGAGGGAGGCGGCACCGCCATCGCCGACTAGGGCGGACCAAGGCAGCCGGCCTAATGCGCCGCCCGTGCAACCGGCTGGAGGCGAGCCGGCTGCAAGGACGGACCTGGTGGTCCGGTCGCCATCGCGCCAGCGCGCAGGGAAGGCGACTTCCATGCCGGACCCGCAGAAGGCCGCGGGCTCTAGATCGTCGGCCTAGGATCTGGAGACGTCCAGCGCCAGCTCGGGGTGGACGCCGGGTGGTGGGACGGCCGTGGTGAACGTGGCAGCGCAAGAAGTCCGGAACCGGCTTCAGTCCCAGGCCGCCGTGCTGAGGCAGTACAATGAAGAGTTCCTCGCAACACGGACGGCCATTCGGGTGAGTCTTCCCGCTTTTTTGTTTCTTGATCTTGATTTCTTCTGTGGGGGCGCGTCAGCGCACCCACTGGATGTAGTCCTCGAGTTCCGAGTCGGCTGCTGAGCAGGCGGCTTGGAACTTCTTGGTAGACTTCGTTTGCTATCTTGTTTCTTATTCGCTTCTCTGTCCAACTTGCAGGACTACCATAACCTCCGCGCAGCTGCCTTCAACTCCCGGGCTCGGGAGCTGACCCAGAAGACCGCTGATCTAACGGAGAGCCGGAGTAAGTACTTCATCTTTTATCTCACGTGGGGGCGCGTCAGCGCACCCACTGGGTGTAGTCCCCGAGATTCGGGCCGACTGCTGAGCAGTCAGGTCGGATCTTTCCTGTTGACTTCTTTCTTATTGCTTTTTTCTTCTTTGCCATATCTGCAGAGGCCAATGTCAACCTGAGGGAGCAGCTGGGCGGGACCCAGACCGCCCTTCCCGCCAAGGAAGCCGAGTTCGACGCCTTGGCTCAGGAGCGTGACCGCTTGGTCAAGAGGCTGGCCGACCAGGAGGAGAGCCATAAGGCGGCCCTGAGGGCGGTGCAGGACGGTGAGGCCGCCCTCCAAGCCGAGTACGAAACCGAGGCGGCGAGCTGGGCTGAGGCAAGGCAATCGCTGATCAATGGCTATGGCCAAATCGAAGACTTGGTTGATGGTAGGCCGCCTTCGTCTTCGTTCCTTCGCCTGCCGCTTGCCATTGGTTCATTCTCTGACTTTGTGTTTTTTCTCTTCCTTTCTTTCTTGTGCAGAGTACTTCCCTGGTTAATCTACTGCCACCAACCAGGTCATCGAGGCCCACCGCGAGGCGCAAAGGCAGGCTCGTGCTATGATCGCGTCGAATGCTCGTCGGTCGCTTGAGGAGCAGCTTCTGGCAATCCAAGCCCGCCTCCAGCCGGCTCATCGCATGCTCCGCCATCTTCAGCGCGTTGGGGCGCAAGTGCTGGCCGCCCTCTGGCCCGGCGAGGTGGTTCCCCGTACCCCCAGTCGGACTGCCGACTGGCTGGAGGTAGCGGTTGGCCGCTTCGAGGCCTAGAAGGCTTCTGCAGCCCGGTCAGGCGCCAGGCGGGCGCTGGAGTTCGTCAAAGCTTGGTATCCCGAGCTGAGCTTGGACCAGCTGGCCACTTGGCGGCAGGAGGCCGACGAGGAGCTGGAGGCGGTGCGGCCGGATATCATCCAGCGCGCCTCGGCAATCGCCGACTACACCGACACCAGCGCCTTTGCTCCTGAGGTGGATGATGACGGCATTGCTCAGCCGGAGGAATGGTTCGGGCTGAACCCAGCAGATGGTGAGGACTCGGCAGAGGAGATCGACTCCAGCGACGAGGGCGAAGAGGAGGAGGGAGAGGATGGTGAAGATGTCGTGCCAGACGGTGGAGCGACCGGCCAGCCTCAACTTGATCATGCCTCCAGCAACGAGGCGCGTGCGAGCGCGCCGCCTGCAGCCGGCGATGATCAAGCCGAGACTCGCCAGCCGGCCACTCCTCCAGCCAGCACTACCGCCTCCACTGACCTGCCCAGCTCGCCTATTGCACCCTTAGCCTGATCTGCCGCCTTTACTTTCCTATTTTGTTACTCTTTGAACAATATTTTGTTAAATTTGCGCAGTTCCACCCATTGGGGGTGTATTCAAACTATGTTAAATGCCGGCCTTTCGAAGGCCTTTTGTGTAAATATAATCATGCATGTTCTTGGCTTCCGATTGTTCTTGCTTTTCATCTTTTTGGCTGTTTCCTTTGCCGCCCTCCCTTGGTCGCCGCCTTCCCAGTCGGACAGCTGCTCTGCAGTCTGTGGCGGGAGAAGTGCTTGGCCGTTTGGGAGGGCAAGTACTCTAGCATTCTTGGATTGTAGCAAGATGAATGGGAAGCCGGCCAGCCGGCTGTTCTGACAGCCGGTAGGCGGGGTGGGAAGCCGGCTTGTGTTATATAGATTCGTTAGTCCATAGCCATTTTTCGTGTGGGCATCCTTTCCTACCTTTGACTCTTGCCAGTCGGACAGTCGGTTCTTCGAGCTGCGACTTTCAACAAGAGAGGGCTCGGGTGCCGGCACACTACTTGTCTAACTGCAGGTAGAACTTTAATATAACTCAAGGCGGCAAGTCCCCGGGCCGACTGATCGAACCCGGTGCCGGACAGAAAATCAAATGTAATAATACATTCATAGGTATGACACTCGTCATACATAGATAAAAGAGGGTAATCCCCGAGTGCACCTCGGGGGGCCCATTGTCTTGTACTTAATACAAAAGGTAGTGTGGTACATACTGCTTTTAACTGTAAAATCTTCTGAGGAGATTGGCGTTCCATGGTCGTTCTGACTCCTTGCCGGAATCATCTCTCTTGCGTGCCTTCGGCTTCTGTGCATCGATTAGGCAGTAGGAGTCGTTGCCTAGGGCCTTGCTGATGACGAAGGGGCCTTCCCAAGGGGCCGAGAGCTTGTGCTGGCCGGCTGTTCGCTGGATCAGCCGGAGCACAAGATCGCCTTCTTGGAAGGATCTTGGCCTGACCTTCCGGTTGTGGTAACCGCGCAAACCCTGCTGGTAGATGGCGGACCGGCTGAGTGCTAACAGCCGGCCTTCTTCCAGCAGGTCAACGCCGTCTTCTCGCGCTTCCTTGGCCTCCACCTCCGTGTACATGGTGACCCGAGGCGAGTCGAACTTGATGTCAATTGGGATGACAGCCTCGGCACCATATACAAGGAAGAAAGGGGTGAAGCCGGTTGACTTGTTCGGGGTAGTACGCAGACTCCAGAGGACAGCCGGCAGCTCATTGAGCCAGCAGCCGGCCGAACGCTCCAGTGGTACGACCAGTCGGGGCTTGATGCCGAAGAGGATGAGGCCGTTTGCTCGCTCCACTTGGCCGTTTGACTGCGGGTGGGCAACGGACGCTAAGTCCAGTCGGATGCCCTGTGTCGCGCAGAAACGTGCCAGTGCTCCTTTGGCAAAATTCGTGTCATTGTCGGTGATGATGTTGTGTGGTATGCCATACCGGGTGGTGATATCTGCGATGAATGTCACGGCAGTCAGCCCGTTCAGCTTCTTGATTGGCTTCGCTTCAATCCACTTGGTGAATTTGTCTATGGCGACAAGCAGATGTGTCATGCCGCCGCGCGCCATCTTGAATGGGCCCACCATGTCCAACCCCCAGACGGCAAAGGGCCAGGTGAGGGGGGTGGTCTTGAGTGCAGAAGCTGGCAGGTGTTGCTTGGAGCTGAAGACTTGACACCCTTTGTAGCATTTGACTAATTCCTTGGTGTCTTCCAAAGCAGTCGGCCAGAAAAAACCATGGCAGAAAGCTTTGGCAACAAGTGATCTTGAGGCCGCGTGGTGGCCGCATTCGCCTTGGTGGATGTCCTTGAGGATTGCAATGCCCTTCTCTGGCTCGACGCAGCGCTGGAAGACTCCAGTGACGCTGCGCTTAACGAGTTCTCTGTTTATTATTGTGTATGCTCCGGCTCGGTGTTGAACTTGTCTTGCCGAGATCTCGTCGGTCGGCAGCTCTCCGTTTACCAGGAAGTTGAGGATGGGTTGGGCCCATGATGGAGCTGTGACTTCTTCTATCGCCAATACGGCTACTGTGACCCAGGTGGGTGGGTAGGGTGCTGAAGAGTTGGAGTCGGCCACCGCCTATTGTGTCGTTGCAGTCCCCGGGCCGACTGCTGCAGTCCCCGGGCCGGGTTCTGAAGTCCCCGGGCCGCCTGTCGAAGTCCCCGAGCCGCCTGCTGGGTTCCCCATGTCGGATCCGACTGCATCAGGGGCAGGCGGTACAAAGATGGAGTCTGATTCTGGAGACGGCTTGACAGACGGTTTGAGGAGGCGTTGAAGAGAGACGCCGGCTGGTATAGCTTGTCGGGTGGTGCCGATCCGTGCCAGGGCATCTGCTTGCTCGTTGTCGGCCCGTGGCACGTGGAGGAACTCGCATCCTTCAAAGTATCCGCTGATTTGCTGAACGAGGAATCGGTAGCTTGCCATGTTTGCGTCTTTGGCGTCCTAGTCGCCAGATGATTGTTGGACTACCAAATCCGAGTCGCCATAGCACAGGATCCGGCGTATGCCGAGCTCCTTGGCTAGCCGGAGCCTGTGTATGAGCGCCTCGTACTCGGCCACATTGTTGGAGGCAGCAAAATGAATTTGCAATGTGTATCTGAGTTTGTCGCCCTTGGGAGAGGTGAGGACGATGCCGGCTCCCAAGCCGGTGCGCATCTTGGATCCATCAAAGTGCATCCGCCAATGAGTGGAGTCGGGAGCCGGCGGTAGGTACTGGGTCTCGGCCCAGTCGACAAGGAAGTCGGCTAATGCTTGGGACTTGATGGCGGTGCGAGGCTGGTAGAAGATCGTGTAAGGAGCCAGCGTAATGGCCCACTTAGCCACCCGGCCGGATGCATCCCGGCTGCCTATGATCTCGGCAAGCGGGGCAGTACATACGACCGTGATGGGATGCTCTTGAAAGTAGGGCTTCAGCTTCTCGGCGGCGAAGTATACTCCATAGCACATCTTCTGGTAGTGCGGGTAGTTTTGCTTCGAGGTGGACAGTACATCGCTCAAATAATACACCGGCCTCTGGACTAACTGAGCTCGGCCTTCTTCTGGGCGTTGGACCACAATCACTGTGCTGACCACTCAGCTAGTCGCGGCAATGTAAAGGAGCATGGGCTCTTTCTCAGTCGGCGCCGCCAAGACAGGTGGCGTGGTCAGCATCTTCTTCAACTCGTGGAAAGCTTGGTCTGCTTGGTCGTTCCACTCGAAGTGGGTGGACTTCTTCATGAGTCGGTACAGGGGGAGAGCCTTCTCTCCTAGCCGGCTGATGAACCGGTTGAGGGAGGCCAGCCACCCAGTAAACTTTTGAATGTCTTGCAGCTTGGTAGGAATCTCCATTCTCTCTATTGGCCTTGATCTTCACTGGGTTGCACTCGATGCCGCGTTCGGAGACCAAGAAGCCTAGAAGCTGGCCGGCTGGTACTCCGAACATGCATTTCTCAGGGTTGAGCTTGATCTGAAACCGGCGCAAGTTGGCGAATGTTTCTCTGAGGTCTTCTAGCAGGGTGCCGCGCTTCTCCGTCTTCACCACAATATCGTCTACATAGATGTGGGCATTTCTGTCGACTTGCTTGAGGAGGCATTTCTGCATGCAACGCTGAAAAGTGGCACCGGCATTTCTCAAGCCGAATGTCATAGTCAGGTAGCAGAAAGCTCCGAATGGTGTGATGAAGGCGGTCTTCAGGCGGTCGGCTGGATCCAACTTGATCTGGTGGTAGCCTGAGTAAGCATCCAAGAAACTCAACAGCTCGCATCCGGCTGTGGAGTCTATCACTTGGTCGATTCGAGGTAAGGCAAACGGATCTTTGGGGCAGGCTTTGTTGAGGCTGGTGTAATCTATGCACATGTGCCATTTATTGTTCTTCTTCAACACCAGGACCGGGTTGGCAAGCCACTCTGGAAAAAACACCTCCATAATGAAGCCGGCGGCCAGGAGCCGGGCTATCTCTTCTCCCACAATCCTTCTCTTTTCCTCCAACAGTCAGCGGAGGGGTTGTTTGACCGGTTTTGCATCTGCTCGGACGTGTAGCTTGTGCTCGGCGAGATCCTTCGGAACACCCGGCATGTCCTCTGGGGACCATGCAAAGATGTCCCGATTCTCACAGAGGAAATCGACGAGCTCGCCTTCCTATTTGTTGTCCAGGTTTGCACCAATGACAGCAAACCTCTCCGGGTTCTCCGGGTCCAGAGGTATCTTCTTTGTCTCCTTGGCCGGCTTGAAGGAGCTTTGAGCATCATATTCCTTGGGGTCAGGGGACAGGCCGGCTGCTTGCCGGCCATGGCCACGATTCGGTCTAGCATCTTCTTTTCTTCAGCAATCATGAGGGACTCGGCCAGCCGGCTGCTGGCTGCAGCACACTCAGAGGATTTCTTGTAGTCTCCGACTACGGTGATGATTCCCTTTGAACTCGGCATCTTCATTTTGAGGTAGGCGTAGTGGGGCACAGCCATGAACTTGGCCAGGGCAGCTCGGCCAAGCAACGCGTGGTAGGGGCTCTCTAGATCCACCACTTCAAACCAGATCGTCTCTCGGCGGAAGTGATCCTTGTCTCCGAAGAGAACATCCATCTTGATCTTGCCGATTGGTGAACAGGACAGGCCGGGTACGATGCCATGGAACACAGTCCGGCTTGGCATGAGTTGCCTCGTCTTGATGTGCAGCTTCTCCATGGTGTCGCGGTACAGTATGTTGATGCTGCTCCCACCGTCAATCAGTACACGGGAGAAATGGGCAGCTCGCCTTTCTGTCGCTAGGGTGGCGTCCAATACCAATGCATAGGAGCAGGGAGACGGCATCACCTCTGGGTGATCGGCCCGGCTCCAGCTGATAGGCTTCTCAGACCAATGCATAAACTCTGGGTTGTTGGAGGCGACCGCGTTGACTTCTTGGTGTTGCCGGCGCCGACTGCGCCTGTCTTCAGTTTGTCTTGTGAAGACGACGTAGGCGGCATGCTCGTCTGGGAAATCATCTTGAATGGCTCCGACTGCTGGTCGAACAGCCGGCTGCTGAGGGGCCGGAGGCGGTTGGCCAGCAGTTGGATGCGGCACCAGCCCCTCGCCCTTGGAGATCTGTGTGCGCCAATGGCACTTCCGGGTCGTGTGGTTGGACGGCTTCGCGCCGCTGTGGAACTTGCAGGGGGCATCAAGGGTTTGCTCGTAGGAGAAAGCCGGCTGCCAAGCCGGCCTGCCGCCCTTCTGCTTCTTGGGCGCGGGCCGCTCTTCAGGTTGTTCGTCTTCGACTGTGGCTACTTGCCGACTGGTGGAAGACGGCATAAGGGCCTTGCACTTGTTGTCGTTCTGGTAAGGGCGTCGGTTGGAGTCACCAGCCGGCGTCTTGGGAGCCGGAGCGAGCACCTTTCCAGAGGCATCCACTCGAAGCTCGGTCTTCATTGAAGAGTCGGCCGTGGCGTACTTGTCTGCTATGATCAGCAGCTCGTCGAGGGTAGTCGGCTCATCGCAGAGGAGTCGGTGCTTGAGGAGGGTGCCCTCTCGGCACCCGGCGGTGAAGTACTCTATGGCTTGAACCTCGTGCACCCCTTCGCAGGAGTTGCGGAGCTCGGCCCAACGCGTGAGGTAGTTGCGAGTTGATTCGCTGGGCCCTTGGACGCACAAGGAGAGCTGGCGGGGCTTGGGAGGTCGCTTGTACGTGCTGGTGAAGTTGCGGATGAAGACTGCCATGAAGTCTAGCCAGCTGTTGATGCTGTAGGGCTTGAGGCTGTTCAGCCAAGTGCGTGTCGTGCCTTGAAGCATGAGTGGGACGTACTTCACGGCAACGCGCCTGTTGCCGTTCGCTATGCGGACTGCGGTGGAGTAGTCGATCAACCAGTCTTCCGGCTTCACGGAGCCGTTGTATTTTGGCGTTTCTCTTGGGAGTGAGAACCCTTTGGGGAAGGGCTCGTCACGGATGCGGGGGCCAAAGCAAGGTGGGCCGACATCATCTTCTTCTTCCAGCGCCAGGGATCGTGCTAGGCGGTCGATCCGGTGGCGGGCGTCATTCTCGCCGACTCCTTTGCGGTGGCCCAGTCGGCCGCCGAGAGTCGGATGCGTAACAGGCGGCGGGGTGGGATATCGCTCCCCACGAGGCGGGGGAGGAGGCGGATTGCCTCGTCATTCCACAGCTTGGGGCGGCCTTCCGCGTCGCGCTCGATGGTGAGCCGAGTCCGACTGCGGCTAGCAGCCGGCTCCTTGTCTTTTCTTGCACGGGCGCTGTCTGCAGTCGGCGTCCAAGATGTCGCGTCGTGCTCTCGGCGTGGGGGAGGACTTTCAGCGTGGGCGCTGGCCTCATGCCGCTCTGCGGCCGCGTCGATCAGCTGCTGGATGCGTCTAGTCATGTAGGGAACTCGTCGGTCCCCAGCCTATTCAGCTCGTCTGCGGCCGCCTGGGCGACACGCAGGTTCTCGAGCGGCGTGGCGTAGACTGGGCGGTCTGCTCCCACCATGCTGGCGATGGCCGCGCCGCGCTTCTTGACGAAGCCGGCTCGGCTCGGCCCGCCAGGAGGCGGCGTACCGAAGGCGGCGCGGTCGACTTCGCGCTGGTGAGCCTCAGTAAGGCGTCTCATGGATGCTATCTTCTGGGCTTCCGCGATGAGGGCGAGGCGGCGTGCCTCTAGTGTCTCGGCATCGGCGTCGGCCGGAATGGGGACGGACAAGTCGTGCAGCGCCGCTTGTAGGGCGTCGTGGGCGTTCTCGCCTGAGACGGCGCCGTGGCTGATGACCAGCACCTCAGTGATAGTGCTGCTGCCACTGTCGGCTCGCGGAAGAGGGTCGTCGATGATCACTACGTTGGTGGGGAAGGCGTCAAGCGATGCCGTGTCGGAGTCGACCAGCGTTGGGTCGGTGGAGCCGACCGACTCCAAGTCCACTGCAAGCTCGCTGGAGACGTGAAGCTGGTCGAGGAGGCTGACGAGGCGGCTCTCGGGGTAGTCTATGCCCGCGTCAAATGCGGGCTCGTCGGAGATGCGAGCTTCCTGGAGTCGGCCATCTTGTGGTTCCCTTTGGGAAGGTTTTTGAGGCCGGGTCGCCTTCCGGTAGTCGGCTAGTGAGATAGCCGGCGGGGGGGGAGGCGGCCCTGTGCTTTGGATGCTTGAAGGCTCGACCGGCCTGATAATTTTTTGGAGAGCCAGGGGAGTCGGTTAGGCTACCGTGGCCATTTACTCCGACAACGAGGTAGGGGGGCACGCCCAGGGGGGCAGGCGCGCCCCCCACCCTCGTGGACAGGGTGTGGGCCCCCTGACATGGATTTTTCTTCCAGTATTTTTAATATTTTCCAAGAAGATATTCCGTGGAGTTTCAGGTCATTTTGAGAACTTTTGTTTCTGCACATAAATAACACCATGGAAAGTCTGCTGAAAACAGCGTCAGTCCGGGTTAGTTCCATTCAAATCATGCAAGTTAGAGTCCAAAACAAGGGCAAAAGTGTTTGGAAAAGTAGATACGACGGAGACGTATCAATAACTCGTTCGCGATCCACAGTGCGGCTTGACCGACCCTGGGATCCCCATGCTTTTTCTTTTTTCTTTTTATTACGGGTTTACTTCTCTTTTCGAGGTCTATACGGACAACCCGCTTGCAGAACACACCAAGGAGGCAAGGAGCTCTGGCATACAAGGGAATCTCCAGGTGGTTTCTACTAAACAATTACCATGCTTGTTTTACATACCCGCACTCAGCTCGCCCTTGGTTACGGCATGTTAAATAGCCTTACTTGCTTATCACATTACTTGTACAAAGTACGCCTCGACGTACTAATTACATCACAATGGTGAATAAATGGTGGCGTCAACTCATTACTTCATTTTTCCCATTTCCTCACCTTAGTATTTATTACTCATTGCAAACCCACACCATGGTATGTATTACTATGCCAGGGGCTTCATTACACCCCGCATCACGGCAATAAAAGTCCGAACACTTTTACAGTATAGTTCGGCACCCCGAACTTATAGCATTATATGCATCGGCTCCGAATCATGTCTTTGGTCAATAGTTGGGTTGCCCGGCTCCTGTGCTTACTACCTTACGTTCCGCTACATCGGCTAGGGTAGTAAAGGGAGAACTACTGCGATTGTGTCCCGGTTCTTCCGGACGAGCACCTTAGTCGAGAAAGCCGAAAACTAACTGTCATGATGCGGCGAGAGCTGGTCAGCTGTTCGAGAGGTTCCAAATCGTTAGAGATTTTTTCCGCTTCTTGCGAAGAATCGGTTCCCCCGATTAGGCGTGTATAGCGCCCCTAGTTCGGTCTTCCGAATACCAGGGGCTTCGCCAACTTTCTTAATTGTCAAACTCCTATGGCTAAGTGATGGCGGTAAAGGCCGCATAGTCTGATTGCCTTGTTCGTTGCGCTAAACACCTCCTTTAAGGACCAGAATGTGGAGTAAAGAGTGTTTAGATTTATCCCGAACACCCCCGTACTATCTACGTGGGGGCAGAAGCCGACGACTGGTCAACCCTCAGATTTCATAAATGGCCGCACAGGAGGTAAAATTTAAATCGCAAGCATTATATTAAATAACATCATTGTTCCATATTACAGGACAGGATAATACAAATGTTCTCATGGGAATATAACATCCTTCGAACATTGCTCCGCCACAAGGCGGGACCCCTCCAGGACACCATAAAAATAGAGCTCGGGTCGACGATGCTCCTTGCCCTCCGGCGGTCCCTCGGTCATCAGCTTCTTGGCATCCAGCTTTGCCCAATGTGTCTTGACGCGGCCAAAGGCCATACGAGCACCTTCAATACAGACCGACCGCTTCACGGCTTCGAGCCGCGGACAGGCACTTACAAGCCGCTTAACGAGTCCGAAGTAGCTGCTAGGTATAGACTCGGCAGGCCATAGCCGGACTATCAGGTCCTTCATGGCTAGCTCTGCCGACCTGTGCAGCTCGACCAACTGCTTTAGCTGGTCGCTGAAGGGCACCGGATGTTTGGGTCCCAGATACTGGGTCCAGAATAGCTTCTCCGTAGACATCCCCTCTTCGGCTCGATAAAACTCGGCAGCATCTGATATGTTGCGCGGCAGATTCATAAACGCCCCTGGAAAACCCAAGTTCGGGTCAGTACAAGGGATGCCTCCTTCGCATACTTGCTTTGCATAGAGAAAGACTTACCCGCCGTAATCTCCTTGGCTGCCTGAATTTCTTGGAGGGCGCTCTGGGCTTAGGCTCGGGCATCCTGTACACTCCGGCGGGCCTTCGCAAGTTCGGACTCTTGCGTCTTAAAATCGCGCTCCAAGGACTCGAGTTTCTCGACGGCGTCCTGGAGCTCTTGCTGGGCCTTGCTAACCACACCCTCGTGCTTCTCGCGCGCAACGCGTTCCTTGGCTGCTTCGTCCTCGGCCTCGGCTAACGCCTTCTTGAGGGCTGCCACCTCGGTCGTGGCCCCTAATAAAGTTTATAACACCTTAGTCCGAACGGGCTATTCATTTTTTCTTAAAAATATACCCGCGGGGTACTGCATACCTTGGCTCTCCTCTAGCTGCTTCTTCACGAGGCCGAGCTCCTCCTCGGCTCGCCCTAGTTTCCGCTTCAGTCCGGAGACCTCCGCAGCATGAACGGTGGCAGCCTGCAGCGACACCTGCTTATTCACATAGACAACTTATGTTAGACTCCTGCGATATTTATTCTTGATCCTCCGTTCGGCTTTTTCTTCCCGAACACCAAACAGAGCATCAGGGGCTACTGTCTATACTGTGATATTCTTCTTACAACCACATTGCTCACCTCAAAGCCTGTTAGAAGGCTAGTGCAAGCTTCGATCAGTCCGTTTTTGACAAACTAAACCTTCTCTATTACCGTGCCCATAAGGGCACGGTGTTCATCCACAATAGAAGCGCCTCGTAGCGCCTCTAGTAGATTATCCGGTGCCTCTGGTTGGACAGAGGTCACTGGCGGAACAGGCTCATTCCCTCCTTTTAGGGAATGCCATTCGCTGGACTCCAGAGCCGCATAGATCTCCGGAATGGTATCGGCCGAGGGCCGAAGGGAACTCGACCCCCGTCACCAGTCCCCATAGGGGCTTTCACCCCCATGTGTCCGGCGGCTGAGGAATCATCCCGGGATGCCTCCCCGACGATCTCCGGAAGCTCCCCTGGTTGGGGAAGGTCCTTTGTGACACCCCCTCGTCATCACCCTTGGGAGAGACGGAAGGGGCAGGTAGCGGAGACATGCTAGCCATTTCCTTTGAGTCTAGCGATCCCTCTGTCGAGGATTGCGGAAAGCCATCGCGTGCCGGACTGCAATAACACGGTTTAAGGTATATCAATGTCACAGACCGAAAAGGACAGACGTTTTCGGATTCTGGTACTTACGAGGCGGCTCGAGGCTTGGTCCGGCGAGGTCACTCTGGACTGCTGTCAACATCCCACACGTAGTTATCCGCGAGGGAGCCTCTAACCCTCTTAGGCGCTTTCACCCCCGGACTTGTGGGGGGCGCTCTCTTCTTCCTCCCCACTTCAGGTGGGGAGTCGTTTTCCTCTTCCTCTTCATCGTCATCGTCAGCGGACGAAGAGGAAGTCTCACTTCCGGACATCACGTCCAGAGTGCCTTTTCGGCGAAGGCCCTTCTTGGCCCCTTTGGCTGCCTTCTTAGCCGTCTTCTCCGGCACCTCATAAGGTGCTGGGAACAGCATTTTCGTCAGTAACGGGAATTCTTGGTCTTCGGGCGGCGGAGCCGGACAGTTAATCTCCTCTGCCACCTTGATCCAGGCCTGAAAATAGGGGAAGGAAAGCTTAAGTTTCCTCTCAAAATATGCTAGTAGAGGGTACTCCTTGAAAACATTAAAAGAACTGACCGGGTTAGCCTGGCGTTTTAAGCTAAGCCCGCGATCTTCGGTCGTAGGCGGTGGCGTCTTGCCGGCCTTAAAGAGCACTTTCCAGATTTCTTCGTGCGTCGTGCCGAAGAGCTCTAGTAGCCTCTGGTGCTTGGCCAGATCAAACTCCCATAGATAGCAAGTCCGGCGTTGGCACGGAAGGACTCGACGAATAAGCATGACCTGGACCACGTTGACGAGCTTGATTTTCCTGTCTATCATGTTCTGGACGCACGTCTGGGGCCCAGTCAGCTCGTCCGAGGGACCCCAGGTTAGGCCCCTCTCTTGCCAGGAGGTGAGCCGCATCGGGATTCCGGATCGGAACTCGGGGGCCGCCGCCCAGTTGGCGTCGCGCGGCTCGGTGATGTAGAACCACCCCGACTGCCATCCCTTCCCTGTCTCCGCGAACGAGCCTTCGGGCCAGGTGACATTGGGCATCTTGCCCACCATGGCGCCTCCGCACTATGCTTGTTGGACATTCACCACCTTTGGCTTCACATTGAAGGTCTTCAGCCATAGGCCAAAATGAGGTGGGATGCGGAGAAAGGCTTCACACACGACAATGAATGCCGTGATGTTGAGAATGAAGTTAGGGGCCAGGTCATGGAAATCCAGCCCGTAGTAAAACATCAGCCCACGGACGAATGGGTGAAGAGGGAACCCCAGCCCGCGGACGAAATGTGTAAGAAACACAACCCTCTCGTGGGGCTCTGGAGTAGGGACGATCTGTCCCTTGGTCGGGAATCGGTGGGCGATCTCCTTGGCCAGATATCCGGCCTCCCGGAGCTCCTTGACATCCTTCTTCTTAGCGGAGGAGGCCATGCACTTGCCTCCAGCTCCGGATCCGGACATATTTGGAGTGCTTTCTCGAACAAGGGAAAAGCTAAAGACTTGGGCGCTGGAGCTCAGGGAAGGAAGGGCTAAGGAGGAACCGAGGTATGGGTGAAGGAAGGGAATCCTTATCTCCTTATAAAGGCCATGAATATCAAGCGCCTCCCCACTCGCCTTAAATTCGCCTATTCCCAATGGCCGTGCAAACGGCACGGTTGGGTCACCCACGCCCGCATTCATGAGAGTCCCGCGATAAGGGGGGAACAATCTCTGCTTCGACAAGACATGCCAATGGCAACCGCGTCTCGAAGTGTGGAGCGGCAGACAAAAACGGTTCGAAACTATGACCGGACAGACGTGATGTCATGTCGTAATAAGCTGTCAGCAGATTAGACTTGTGTAAAAATATATTATCTCTGCGGTTGCATATGGTGTGTGTAACAGGTCCGGATACTATCATCGCATCCGAAGACTATCGTGGAGTTCGGAAAAAGGGGAACCCGCCTTGAAATGGCCGAAGACAATCTGCGCGCCGAACTCATCGTCATTGAAGCCAGGTTCAGGGGCTACTGAGGGAGTCCTGGACTAAGGGGTCCTCGGGCATCCGGCCTGCTATCCATGGGTCGTACTGATGGGCTGTGAAGACATGAAGGCCGAAGACTGTACCCGTGTCCGGATTGGACTCTCCTTGATGTGGAAAGCAAGCTAGGCGACCAACTATGAAGATTCCCTCTGATGTAAACGACTCCATGTAACCCTAGATCTCTCCGGTGTCTATATGAACCGGAGAGCATAGTCCGGATAGGCGGATACACATTACCATAGTCATACAAGCTAGGCTCTTAGGGTTTAGCCATTACGATCTCGTGGTAGATCAACTCTTGTAATACTCATATTCATCAAGATCAATCAAGCAGGAAGTAGGTATTACCTCCGTAGAGAGGGCGCAAACCTGGGTAAACATCGTGTCCCCTGTCTCCTATTACCATCGATCCTAGACGCACAGTTCGGGACCCCCTACCCGAGATCCACCGGTTTTGACACCGACATGGCCCCCCTCACTTACCTCTTCATCCCACATCATCACTTACCTCCAGAAAAAAATCCCCATTGCTCTCTCTCCTGAGTTCTTGATCTCAAACCCGCGGATTTCGATCTGTTTGCTCGAAGCTCCGTCTCCGAAACTTTTTTGGGGGATTGTTGCTTGGTATGTGACTCCATTTGTCCAATTAGTTTTTGTTTTAGTAGTTTATACTTTGAATAATTAGCTACTCTTGGTGCTACTGTAGATGAGCTGCATGTTGAATTCTTAGTGTTCTAAGTAGTTTGAATGCTTGCTATGGCCTCTATGTATCCCTATGAGTAGTTGCTATCGATTTTGTGAAGTTTTGTTGAGAAAATTTTGTTGACTAAAAAATTCAGATTTTTGTTCATAGGAAAATTGTACGTGAACATGAATGTCTTCAAGAAGTTTAGCTCAAAGAAGAACTCCAACGGTGTTATTGGGGAGTCTTCTAACAGTGATCTCCACCCTCGAAGGTTGGCGGAGGTACGGCCGTGCGAATGGCCGCACACCCCGTTCCTGCAAGAGGCTAGAATTCATGAGGAGTTCACACAATCTATTGCCAATGCAAGTCTCACGGACTTCATCGTAGATGAGTGTGACCAACACCAAATCCTCACAAACATGTTTGTTCAAATTTTACTTTCCTGCCTAGAAATAATCCTCCTGAAGTGAGCATTGATTTATATGCTGAAAACCATCAGATACCACTTACTGAGTTTTGTAACATATGCATGATCCAGTCTGATGGGATCTTGGCTGAGCCTAGACTGGCTGAATTTGAGGCCTTCTGTCGCACTTTGACAGTGGGTGATGAGAGAAGGGTGTCAGCCATAACTCTCGGTGGCTTACATTTTCCTGCTGTTCGTTACTTTGCACTCTTCATTACCAAATGCTTGCTTGCTAGGGAGAAGGTGGGTGCACTTAGTTCACCAGACCTTGCTGTTTTACGCCATGCATTAGAGGGCGAAAACACTTATAGCTTGCGAGCTATTGTGGTTCGTCGCCTACATCTTAATAAATCCCAGGGTAAAATACATGGCGGGATTTTTGCTACTCGTTTGGCGGCTCACTTCGAGGTCGAGATACGCCCTCATGATTACCTTCTGACTAAGGTTTACCTAGACCGTGCAGCCATGGTACATCATCACTTTCTTACACATGATCGTCCTAACATTGCCATTCCTGATAACCTGGTCTATAGCGTTGAAACTCGTGATGTTATTCCATTGCCTACGCCTGCTTTGTTTGATTCTGCTGCCAGGGGTGGATATCGAATTATGCCTGCAGACATCATCGCCTACTGGAACGCTCACGATGCTGCAGAGGCTGCGGAGGAGCCTTAGCAGTGGGATGACTGGATGCCAGCTCCTTAGGATCCCTACTACCCTCCAGGCTACTGATTGATTACCAACTTAGGCCACAAGACTAAGCTTGGGGGAGTACGTGTTTCTCACCGACATTATATTCTTGTTCACATATCATTCCATTTGTCGGTGTTCACACTTTTTCATTGCATCCTCCATGCTTAGATTTATTTTCTTGCTTTCTTCTTGTGTGTTTGAAAAACTTTAGAAAAACCAAAAAAATTAATTGTAGTAATTTACTTTCTATGCATGTTTAGTAGTAGTATTAAAAAGAAAATCCAAAAAGATTTCCTTGTTCTTCTTTTGCTTGTTGGGAGCTTTCCTGTGTAAATAGTTTTTCTTGTTTTTCCTTTTTATTTGCTTGTTGAAGAAAACCAAAAACTCCAAAAATATTTCAGTGTGTTTCTCTGAATTTCTTTTCTTTTTATTCGAGTTGTACCGAGGAGAAGACCACGATGAAAATGTTGAGTGGCTCTCATATGAATAATTGTTGCACAAATGAAGAGCCCATTTTACCTCCTTCTCATGTTGAATAAAATGTTTTGCAGATTCAATCTTAGTCGACGGCACTCTTGCACTATTATTATTTTCATATCATTCGGTCGTGCAAGTGAAAGGCAATAATGATGATATTCGATGAGCTGGCCGTGGCTAAGAGAAACTGGTACGAACTCGACTTGTTCTGTTTGTGTAATATGTTTAACCTAGTATCTAGGCTTCAGCCCATTATGATTAAACATGCTTGCAATGACAATTAGAGATTATAGTTTCTCATGCCATGCATAAGTAGCTAGGAGTTGATAATGATTTATCTTGGATATCAACATAGCGTTAAAATGATTGTGATGTAGTATGATGATATGGTATCCTCCTCTGAATGTTGGAGTGGCTTGACTTGGCACATGTTCATGCATGTAGTTGAATCAAAACCCCGCGGTCGGGATAAAGCGACAACTCGGGCCGAACAGCAGCCCGCCCCACCGCGTCATAGAAATAGAGACGGAAGAGTTCGGGGTCACACGTACGACCTCCGGCAGACCCTGGACAGTAGAGCAGGACATGCAAGATCGATCTACGGATCGCAAGGACGTGCCTCGAGGCACGACGACGGCTACCTATTCGGACGTGACAAACCTAACCACGCTCGGGCGAAATGCCGCAGACGGACTCCATCGGAGCTACGCCGCGATGCGGCCCGACATAGTGGCGCCGCACACCCTCTCTGCTTCACAGATGAAGTACTGGATCATGAAATTCCCGAGGGGTTCAAGCCCATCAATATCGAATCATACGACGCCACAACCGATCCTGCAATATGGATCGAGGATTTTATTCTCCACATCCATATGGCTCGAGGGGATGACCTCCACGCCATTAAATACCTCCCACTAAAGCTCAAAGGGCCAGCTCAGCACTGGCTTAACAGCCTGCCTGAAAATTCTATCGGCAGCTGGGAGGACTTCGAAGAAGCCTTCCTGGACAACTTCCAAGGTACAAATGTCCGGCCACCAGACGCCGATGACTTAAGTCACATAGTTCAACAACCCGTAGAATCAGCCAGGAAATTCTTGACTAGGTTCCTAACTAAAAAGAACCAAATCGTCGACTGTCCGGATGCCGAAGCCCTAGTGGCCTTTAAACATAGCATTCATGACGAATGGCTCGCCCACTACCTCGGCCAAGAAAAGCCGAGGTCCATGGCAGCCCTCACGGCACTTATGACCCGCTTTTGTGCGGGAGAGGATAGTTGGCTGGCTCGCAGTACAAACACAGCCAACGAAACGGGCCCCTCCGAGGCCAAAAATAGCACCGGCAAGCTCCGACGCAACAGACAAAAACGCCGAAGCAATGGCGATAACACCGATGACACTACAGTTCACGCCGGATTCAGTGGCTCCAAGTCCGGCCAGCGAAAGAAGATCTATAAAAGAAGCAGCGGAGGACCATCCAGCTTGGACCGCATACTCGATCGTCCTTGCCAGATACATGGCACCCCAGGCAAACCGGCCAACCATACTAACAGAGATTGCCGGGTCTTCAAACAAGCCAGCAAGGTTAATAGCAGAAACAAGGAAGGGGAATCACAGAGCGAGGACAATGACGAGGAGCCCCGGCAGCCGAACACTGGGGGGCAAAAGAAATTTCCCCCTCAAGTCAAAACGGTGAACATGATATACGCTACACACATTCCCAAAAGAGAGCGCAAGCGCGCACTCAGGGACGTCTATGCGGTAGAGCCAGTCGCCCAGAAATTCAATCCGTGGTCATCATTCTCGATCACCTTTGACCGCCGAGACCATCCAACTAGCATCCGGCATGGTGGTTCAGCCGCACTGGTCCTCGACCCAATCATCGACGGATTTCACCTGACACGAGTCCTAATGGACGGTGGTAGCAGCCTCAACCTGCTCTATCAGGATACAGTACGTAAACTGAGCATAGACCCCTCGTGAGTCAAGCCCATGAAGACTACCTTTAAAGGAGTCACACCAGGCGTAGGGGCCCGTTGTACGGGCTCAATAATGCTGTAGGTAGTATTCGGTTCCCCGGATAACTTCCGAAGCGAAGAACTAATCTTCGATATCATCCCATTTCGCAACGGCTATCACGCACTGCTCGGACGAACCGCATTCGCTAGATTCAACGCGGTGCCACATTACGCTTATCTCAAGCTCAAGATGCCCGGTCCACGTGGCGTCATTACAGTAAATGGAAACACGGAACGCTCCCTCCGTACAGAGGAGCACACCGCCGCCCTAGCAGCAGAAGTACAGAGCGGCCTTCTCAAGAAGCACTATAATCCGGCTGCCGAGCCCCTGGACATCATTAAGAGGGTCCGGACTACACTGCAACAGGACAGCTCGGCTCATCACGAGCCGAATTATCAATTTGGCCTCCGTCCCAGCCCCGATAAGGCAATGGCATTAATCCCGCGCATACATAAACTACGCACTCAAAACCCCATGGGTATTGACGGAGGCATAACTCGTTCGCGATCCACAGTGCGGCTTGACCGACCCTGGGATCCCCATGCTTTTGCTTTTACTTTTTATTACGGGTTTACTTCTCTTTTTGAGGTCTATACGGACGACCCGCTTGCAGAACACACCAAGGAGGCAAGGAGCTCTGGCGTACAAGGGAATCCCCGGGTGGTTTCTACTAAACGATTACCATGCTTGTTTTACATACCCGCACTCAGCTCGCCCTTGGTTACGGCATGTTAAATAGCCTTACTTGCTTATCGCAATACTTGTACAAAGTACGCCTCGACGTACTAATTACATCACAATGGTGAATAAATGGTGGCGTCAGCTCATTACTTCATTTTTTCCCATTTGCTCACCTTAGTATTTATTACTCATTGCACACATACACCATGGTACGTATTACTACGCCAGGGGCTTCATTACACCCCGCATCACGACAATAAAAGTCCGAACACTTTTACAGTATAGTTCGGCACCCCGAACTTATAGCATTATATGCATCGGCTCCGAATCATGTCTTCGGTCAATAGTTGGGTTGCCCGGCTCCTGTGCTTACTACCTTACGTTCTGCTACATCGGCTAGGGTAGTAAAGGGAGAACTACTGCGATTGTGTCCCGGTTCTTCCGGACGAGCACCTCAGTAGAGAAAGCCGAAAATTAACTGTCATGATGCGGCGAGAGCTGGTCAGCTGTTCGAGAAGTTCCAAATCGTTAGAGATTTCTTCCGCTTCTTGCGAAGAATCGGTTCCCCCGATTAGGTGTGTATAGCGCCCCTAGTTCGGTCTTCCGAATACCAGGGGCTTCGCCACCTTTCTTAATTGTCAAACTCCTATGGCTAAGTGAGGGCGGTAAAGGCTGCATAGTCTGATTGCCTTGTTCGTTGCGCTAAACACCTCCTTTAAGGACCAGAATGTGGAGTAAAGAGTGTTCAGATTTATCCCGAACACCCCCGTACTATCTACGTGGGGTAGAAGCCGACGACTGGTCAACCCTCAGATTTCATAAATTGCCGCACAGGAGGTAAAATTTAAATCGCAAGCATTATATTAAATAACATCATTGTTCCATATTACAGGACAGGATCATACAAATGTTCTCATGGGAATATAACATCCTTCGAACATTGCTCCGCCACAAGGCGGGACCCCTCCAGGATACCATCAAAATAGAGCTCGGGTCGACGATGCTCCTTGCCCTCCGGCGGTCCCTCGGTCATCAGCTTCTTGGCATCCAGCTTTGCCCAATGCGTCTTGACGCGGGCAAAGGCCATACGAGCACGTTCAATACAGACCGACCGCTTCACGGCTTCGAGCCACGGACAGGCACTTACAAGCCGCTTAACGAGTCCGAAGTAGCTGCTACGTATACACTCGGCAGGCCATAGCCGGACTATCATGTCCTTCATGGCTAGTTCTGCTGACCTGTGCAGCTCGACCAACTGCTTTAGCTGGTCGCTGAAGGGCACCGGATGTTCGGGTCCCAGATACTGGGACCAGAATAGATTCTCCATAGACATCCCCTCCTTAGCTTGATAAAACTCGGCAGCATCTGATATGCTGCGCGGCAGATTCATAAACGCCTCTGGAAAACCCAAGTTCGGGTCAGTACAAGGGATGTCTCCTTCGCATACTTGATTTGCATAGCGAAAGACTTACCCGCCGTAATCTCCTTGGCCGCCTGAATTTCTTGGAGGGCGCTCTGGGCTTCGTCTCGGGCATCCTGTACACTCCGGCGGGCCTTCGCAAGTTCGGACTCTTGTGTCTTAAAATCGCGCTCCAAGGACTCGAGTTTCTCGATGGCGTCCTGGAGCTCTTGCTGGGCCTTGCTAACCACACCCTCGTGCTTCTCGCGCGAAACGCGTTCCTTGGCCGCTTCGTCCTCGGCCTCGGCTAATGCCTTCTTGAGGGCTCCCACCTCGGTCGTGGCCCCTAATAAAGTTTATAACACCTTAGTCCGGACGGGCTATTCATTTTTTCTTAAAAATATACCCGCGGGGTACTGCATACCTTGGCTCTCCTCCAGCTGCTTCTTCACGAGGCCGAGATCCTCCTCGGCTCGCCCCAGTTTCTGCTTCAGTCCGGAGACCTCCGCAGCATGAACGATGGCAGCCTGCAGCGACACCTGCTTATTCACATAGACAACTTATGTTAGACTCCTGCGATATTTATTCTTGATCCTCTGTTCGGCTTTTTCTTCCCGAACACCAAACAGAGCATCAGGGGCTACTGTCTATACTGTGATATTCTTCCTACAACCACATTGCTTACCTCAAAGCCTGTTAGAAGGCTAGTGCAGGCTTCGGTCAGTCCGTTTTTGACGAACTGAACCTTCTCTATTACCGTTCCCATAAGGGCACGGTGTTCATCCACAATAGAAGTGCCTCGTAGCGCCTCTAGTAGATTATCCGGTGCCTCTGGTTGGACAGAGGTCACTGGCGGAACAGGCACATTCCCTCCTTTTAGGGAATGCCATTCGCTGGACTCCGGAGCCGCATAGATCTCTGGAATGGTATCGGCCGAGGGCCGAAGGGAACTCGACCCCCGTCACCAGCCCCCATAGGGGCTTTCACCCCCATGTGTCCGGCGCCTGAGGAATCATCCCGGGACGCCTCCCCGACGATCTCCGGAAGCTCCCCCTGGTCGGGGAAGGTCCTTTGCGACACCCCCTCGTCATCACCCTTGGGAGAGACGGAATGGGCAGGTGGCGGGGACATGCTAGCCATTTCCTTTGAGTCTAGCGATCCCTCTGTCGCAGATTGCGGGAAGCCATCGCGTGTCGGACTGCAAAAACACGGCTTCAGGTATATCAATGTCACAGACCGGAAAGGCTAGACGTTTTTGGATTCTCGTACTTACGAGGCGGCCCGAGGCTTGGTCCGGCGAGGTCACTCCGGACTGCTGTCAACATCCCACACGGAGTTACCCGCGAGGGAGCCTCTAACCCTCTTAGAAGCTTTCACCCCCGGACTTGTGGGGGCCGCTCTCTTCTTCCTCCCCACTTCAGGTGGGGAGTCGTTTTCCTCTTCCTCTTCATCGTCGTCGTCAGCGGACGAAGAGGAAGTCTCGCTTCCGGACGTCACGTCCGGAGTGCCTTTTCGGCGAAGGCCCTTCTTGGCCCCTTTGGCTGCCTTCTTAGTCGTCTTCTCCGGCACCTCATAATGTGCGGGGAACAACATTTTCGTCAGTAACGGGAATTCTTGGTCTTCGGGCGGCGGAGCCGGACAGTTAATCTCCTCTGCCACCTTGATCCAGGCCTGAAAATAGGGGAAGGAAAGCTTAAGTTTCCTCTCAAAATATGCTAGTAGAGGGTACTCCTTGAAAACATTAAAAGAACTGACCGGGTTAGCCTGGCGTTTTAAGCTAAGCCCGCGATCTTCGGTCGTAGGCGGTGGCGTCTTGCCGGCCTTAAAGAGCACTTTCCAGATTTCTTCGTGCGTCGTGCCGAAGAGCTCTAGTAGCCTCTGGTGCTTGGCCAGATCAAACTCCCATAGATAGCAAGTCCGGCGTTGGCACGGAAGGACTCGACGAATAAGCATGACCTGGACCACGTTGATGAGCTTGATTTTCCTGTCTATCATGTTCTGGACGCACGTCTGGGGGCCAGTCAGCTCGTCCGAGGGACCCTAGGTTAGGCCCCTCTCTTGCCAGGAGGTGAGCCGCATCGGGATTCCGGATTGGAACTCGGGGGCCGCCGCCCAGTTGGCGTCGCGCGGCTCGGTGATGTAGAACCACCCCGACTGCCATCCCTTCACCGTCTCCGCGAACGAGCCTTCGGGCCAGGTGACATTGGGCATCTTGCCCACCATGGCACCTCCGCACTCTGCTTGTTGGCCATTCACCACCTTTGGCTTCACATTGAAGGTCTTCAGCCACAGGCCAAAATGAGGTGGGATGCAGAGAAAGGCTTCACACACGACAATGAATGCCGTGATGTTGAGAATGAAGTTGGGGGCCAGGTCATGGAAATCCAGCCCGTAGTAAAACATCAGCCCACAGACGAATGGGTGAAGAGGGAACCCCAGCCCGCGGACGAAATGTGTAAGAAACACAACCCTCTCGTGGGGCTCTGGAGTAGGGACGATCTGTCCCTTGGTCGGGAGTCGGTGGGCGATCTCCTTGGCCAGATATCCGGCCTCCCGGAGCTCCTTGACATCCTTCTTCTTAACGAAGGAGGCCATCCACTTGCCTCCAGCTCCGGATCCGGACTTATTTGGAGTGCTTTCTCGAACAAGGGAAAAGCTAAAGACTTGGGCACTGGAGCTCAGAGAAGGAAGGGCTGAGGAGGAACCGAGGTGTGGGTGAAGGAAGGGAATCCTTATCTCCTTATAAAGGCCATGAATATCAAGCGCCTCCCCACTCGCCTTAAACTCGCCTATTCCCATTGGCCGTGCAAACGGCACGGTTGGGTCACCCACACCCGCATTGATGAGAATCCCGCGATAAGGGGGGCACGATCTCTGCTTCGACAAGACGTGTCAATGGCAACCGCGTCTCGAAGTGTGGAGCGGCAGACGAAAAACGGTTCGGAACTATGACCGGACAAACGTGATGTCATGTCGTAATAAGCTGTCAGCAGATTAGACTCGTGTAAAAATATATTATCTCTGCGGTTGCGTATGGTGTGTGTAACAGGTCCGGATACTATCATCGCATCCGAAGACTATCGTGGAGTTCGGAAACCCGCCTTGCAATGGCCGAAGACAATCTGCGCGCCGAACTCATCGTCATTGAAGCCAGGTTCAGGGGCTACTGAGGGAGTCCTGGACTAAGGGGTCCTCGGGCATCCGGCCTGCTATCCATGGGCCGTACTGATGGGCTGTGAAGACATGAAGGCCGAAGACTGTACCCGTGTCCGGATTGGACTCTCCTTGATGTGGAAAGCAAGCTAGGCGACCAACTATGAAGATTCCCTCTGATGTAAACGACTCCATGTAACCCTAGATCTCTCCGGTGTCTATATGAACCGGAGAGCATAGTCCGGATAGGCGGATACACATTACCATAGTCATACAAGCTAGGCTCTTAGGGTTTAGCCATTACGATCTCGTGGTAGATCAACTCTTGTAATACTCATATTCATCAAGATCAATCAAGCAGGAAGTAGGTATTACCTCCGTAGAGAGGGCGCAAACCTGGGTAAACATCGTGTCCCCTGTCTCCTATTACCATCGATCCTAGACGCACAGTTCGGGACCCCCTACCCGAGATCCACCGGTTTTGACACCGACATGGCCCCCCTCACTTACCTCTTCATCCCACATCATCACTTACCTCCAGAAAAAATCCCCATTGCTCTCTCTCCTGTGTTCTTGAGCTCAAACCCGCGGATTTCGATCTATTTGCTCGAAGCTCCGTTTCTGAAACTGTTTTGGGGGATTGTTGCTTGGTATGTGACTCCATTTGTCCAATTAGTTTTTGTTTTAGTAGTTTATACTTTGAATAATTAGCTACTCTTGGTGCTACTGTAGATGAGCTGCATGTTGAATTCTTAGTGTTCTAAGTAGTTTGAATGCTTGCTATGGCCTCTATGTATCCCTATGAGTAGTTGCTATCGATTTTGTGAAGTTTTGTTGAGAAAATTTTGTGGACTAAAAAATTCAGATTTTTGTTCATAGGAAAATTGTACGTGAACATGAATATCTTCAAGAAGTTTGGCTCAAAGAAGAACTCCAAGGGTGTTATTGGGGAGTCTTCTGACAGTGATCTCCACCCTCGGAGGTTGGCGGAGGTACGGCCGTGCGAATGGCCGCACACGCCGTTCCTGCAAGAGGCTAGAATTCATGAGGAGTTCATGCAATATATTGCCAATGCCGGTCTCACGGACTTCATCGTAGATGAGTGTGACCAACACCAAATCCTTACAAACATGTTTGTTCAAAGTTTTACTTTCCTGCCTAGAAATAATACTCCTGAAGTGAGCATTGATTTATATGCTAAAAACCATCACATACCACTTACTGAGTTTTGTAACATATGCATGATCCCGTCTGATGGGAGCTTGGCTGAGCCAAGACCGGCTGAATTTGAGGCCTTCTGTCGCACTTTGACAGTGGGTGATGAGAGAAGAGTGTCAGCCATCACTGTCGGTGGCTTACATTTTCCTGTTGTTCGTTACATTACATTCTTCATTACCAAATGCTTGCTTGCTAGGGAGAAGGTGGGTGCACTTAGTTCACCAGACCTTGCTGTTTTACGCCGTGCATTAGAGGGCGAAAACACTTATAGCTTGGGATCTATTGTGGTTCGTTGCCTACATCTTAATAAATCCTAGGGTAAAATACATGGTGGGATTTTTGCTACTCGTTTGGCGGCTCACTTCGAGGTCGAGATACGCCCTCATGATCACCTTCTGACTAAGGTTTACCTAGACCGTGCAGCCATGGTACATCATCACTTTCTTACACATGATCATCCTAACATTGCCATTCCTGATAACCTGGTCTATAGCGTTGAAACTCGTGATGTTATTCCATTGCCTGCGCCTGCTTTGTTTGATTCTGCTGCCAGGGGTGGATACCGAATTATGCCTGCCGACATCATTGCCTACTGGAATGATCACGCTGCTGCAGAGGCTACGGAGGAGCCTTAGCAGTGGGATGACTGGATGCCAGCTCCTCAGGATCCCTACTACCCTCCAGGCTACTGATCGATTACCAACTTAGGCCAAAAGCCTAAGCTTGGGGGAGTACATGTTTCTCACCAACATTATATTCTTGTTCACATATCATTCCATTTGTCGGTGTTCAAACTTTTTCATTGCATCATCCATGCTTAGATTTATTTTCTTGCTTTCTTCTTGTGTGTTTGAAAAACTTTAGAAAAACCAAAAAAATTAGTTGTAGTTATTTACTTTCTATGCATGTTTAGTAGTAGTATTAAAAAAATCCAAAAAGATTTCCTTGTTCTTCTTTTGCTTGTTGGGAGCTTTCTTGTGTAAATAGTTTTTCTTGTTTTTCCTTTTTATTTGCTTGTTCAAGAAAACCAAAAACTCCAAAAATATTTCAGTGTGTTTCTCTGAATTTCTTTTCTTTTTATTCGAGTTGTACCGAGGAGAAGACCACGATGAAAATGTTGAGTGGCTCTCATATGAATAATTGTTGAACAAATGAAGAGCCCATTTTACCTCCTTCTCATGTTGAATAAAATGATTTGCAGATTCCATCTTAGTCCACGGCACTCTTGCACTATTATTATTTTCATATCATTCGGTCGTGCAAGTTAAAGGCAATAATGACGATATTCGATGAGCTGGCCGTGGCAAAGAGAAACTGGTACGAACTCGACTTGTCTGTTTGTGTAAATATGTTTAACCTAGTATCTAGGCTTCAGCCCATTATGATTAAACATGCTTGCAATGACAATTAGATATTATAGTTTCTCATGCCATGCATAAGTAGCTAGGAGTTGATAATGATTTATCTTGGATATCAACATAGCGTTTAAATGATTGTGATGTAGTATGATGATATGGTATCCTCCTCTGAATGTTCGAGTGGCTTGACTTGGCACATGTTCATGCATGTAGTTGAATCAAAACCAACATAGCCTCTATAATATTTATGTTCATGGTGTTCATATCCTACTCATGCCAGTGTCCAATGTTACTTATGCATAATGCCTGGTTATGATCGTTGTTGCTCTCTAGTTGGCCGCTTATCAATCTTAATTGCTAGCCTTCGCCTGTACTAAGTGGGAACTCTGCTTGTACATCAAAAACCTTGAACCCAAAGTTATTCCAGATTAGTCCACCATACCTACCTATATACGGTATTACCCTGCCGTCCTAAGTAAATTTGCATGTGCCACCTCTAAAAACTTCTAAAAATTATCCTTTTTGTGTGCCTGGATCGTTCATGGAACGACAGGAGGTGGTCGATATCTTTCGTGCTAAGCATGTTATTCTCAGGTCGAGTGTTTATTCACTCGCCATCGCACGAGAAAATGGGCGGTATTAGGGATGCCCAGTCCCAAACTGTAAATATGAAAAAGAGTTCATCTCTTTAATAATCAAACAAAAACTCCCAATGGAGTCAAAACCTTTACTTTTATCGCTTGGGAACCGCCACTAGCGTGTGCATGGAAGATGTTGATAACTGATGGTCGTGAAGTGAATAAGAAGGGTGCATGTCTCAAAATATCATTTATCTCTGTTTAAAAATTGAGCTCTGGCACCTCTGCAAATCACTGCTTCCCTCTGCGAAGGGAATTTCTATTTACTTTTATGTTGTGTCATCGCCTTCTAAAAACAAGCGCCAGAAACTGAGTAGAGCACAGTTGACATGATTTATGCATTCTGTATAGCTAATGTTGGGTGCATCATGACTGGATCTTTTCTACCATGAATTGCAATGTTTAGTCGCTGCTTGAACTTTGGAGGCGCTCTAGATTTATGTTTTGCGGTCTCAGAAAGGGCTAGCGAGATACCACTATTATCATATTATATCATAGTTGTTTTGACAACGTGTTGCTGTTTGAGATATCTTATTATTGCTCGCTAGCTGATTATGTCATTGATATGAATCATTATAATCTTTAAATGTTATTGTTGACATGGTTAGTTATAATGCTAGCTGAAAACCTGGGTGCTGTTTAAGCTTATTTATGCAAACAAGAGCAAAGAGTTCGTAAAAGTTTTTCTTTCTCACTTTCAGTTTATCAACTGAATTGCTTGAGGACAAGCAAAGGTTTAAGCTTGGGGGAGTTGATACATCTCCAACGTATCTACTTTTTCTCATGCTTTTCCTCTTGTTTTGGACTCTAATTTGCATGATTTGAATGAAACTAACCCCGGACTGACGCTGTTTTCAGCAGAACTACCATGGTGTTGTTTTTGTGCAGAAATAAAGGTTCTTGGAATGGAACGAAACTTTGCGAGGATTTTTTATATCAATAATAAGAATTTCTAGAGCCAAGACCTACCAGAGAGGGGCCCTGGTTGGGCACAACCCACCAGGGCGCGCCCCCCTCTCCTGGCGCGCCCAGGTGGGTTGTACCCACCTGGTGGCCCCGCTGACGACCCCCCTGATACTATAAAATCACATTATTCCAGAAAAAATCAGGGAGAAAGAATTATAGCGTTCCACGAGACGGAGCCGCCGCCAAGCCCTGTTCTTCCTCGGGAGGGCAGATCTGGAGTCCGTTTGGGGCTCCGGAGAGGGGGGTCTTCATTCTTCGTCATCACCAACCAATCTCCATTGCCAATTCCATGATGATCCCCACCGGGAGTGAGTAATTCCTTCGTAGGCTCGCTGGTCAGTGAGTAGTTGGATGAGATTCATCATGTAATCGAGTTAGTTTTGTTAGGTCCCGATCCCTAGTATCCACTATGTTCTTAGATTGATGTTGCTATGACTTTGCTATGTTTAATGCTTGTCACTTTGGGCTCGGGTGCCATGAACTCAGATCTGAACCGTTTATGAATTCATCATTATATCCATGTTATAGATCCGATCTTGCAAGTTATAGTCACCTACTACGTGTTATGATCCAGCAACCCCAGAGTGACAACACCGGGCCCACTCCCGATGATGACCGTAGTTTGAGGAGTTCATATATTCACTATGTGTTAATGCTTTGTTCCGGTTCTCTATTAAAAGGAGGCCTTAATATCCCTTAGTTTCCAATGCGGACCCCGCTTCCACGGGAGGGTAGGACAGAAGATGTCATGTAAGTTCTTTTAATAAAGCACGTATGACTATTTATGCAATACATGCCTACATTATATCGATGAACTGGAGCTAGTGCCATATTGCCCTAGGTTATAACTGTCACATGATGAATATTATCCAACAAGTCACCGATCCAATGCCTACGAATTTATTTATATTGATCTTGCTGTGTTACTATTGCTATCATCACTGTTACACTTGCTACAAATTACTGTTATCACTGTTACTGTTACCATTGCTACTATCACTACTATCAAAACTATCATATTACTTTGCTACTGATTACCTTGCTGCAGATAATTAATCTTCCGGTGTGGTTGAATTGATAACTCAGCTGCTAATACCTTCAAATATTCTTTGGCTCCCCTTGTGTTGAATCTATAAATTTGGGTTGAATACTCTACCCTCGAAAACTGTTGCGATCCCCTATACTTGTGGGTTATCAACGCACATCGCCGGAAAATACTGAAATTAATCCAGGATAAATGCGAGCACCAGGACTTTAACCCTGGTGGGCTGGGGAAACCACTGTCCTCCTAACCATCCAACCACAGGTTGGTTAGCACCACAAAATGTATATGGTGACCGTGATGAGCTTATTCTAAAGTCCAGTGACCATATCGTGCTTTTGCTTCAAATACAATGACTGTAAGTGTCGTCAACAAAATACGGAGCACGCATCAAAATATAATGTCCGTCAATGTCATCAACAAAATACGGAGACGTATCGTGAGCTAGATACCATATGATCACCACGAGAATGTATACGGTGACCGTAGTGAGCATATTCTGAAGTCGAGTGACCGTATAGTGCTTTCGCTTGAAATACAGTGACCGTCACACGTGAATGTGTCAGGGGAATGCATACTTTTAGAGGGCCGAGAGATAGTTTGTGTGCGTACGTGAAAGTGGTTTAGAAAGAGGGGGTGTCCGGTGGAGACAAGGAGAGATATGCCATTCGTTTCTCTTTCCCGTGACTAATATTTTAGGAGAAAATATAAACATTCACAATGCAGAACAAATATTATTGGATGCACCATGCAATTAACATTCATGTATAACATTGTACTATTGTATATGCTTATGTTCTTAGTGGCCGATTGCGTGTGGGGTGTGGTGGGTCAATGTGAGGACTCATGGGTCGGTTCCATCCTGCGCCGCAGAGGTTGGACCGAGACGCATTATACGAAGACCCATGTGGAGGACTCGGCGTACAAGACGTAGGTACCAGAGTCGTGGAGGACTCTATCCCCACTGATGATAAGCCGACTATATATGATTTGTAACCCTAGGCCCAGAGTATGTTATAGAAGCCTGGGGGCTAGTTCGTCGATAGTATACACACACACGCAAAATGCCTGGTATTCATGCATACTTTGTACACACCCTTATCACAAATATACAGTACCAGGAGTAGGCTTTTTCCTCAACTGCAAGGGCCCAGACTTGGGTAAAACTTTGCCTGATATTACCAACCAGCCTAACAGTCAAGGATATCCTACCGAGTGATCTGATGAAATCATATCTGCCAACTACTAAGAGAGAGGTGTGGGGGGGGCAATGTGTGCGAGAGAGGCCTAAAGATAATGTGCGTGCGGGAGACACGTAGGCACATATATGTGCCTATAGAGGGCTAGTAGAGACCATGCGTGTGTATATATGCATGTGATAGAAATAGTGTTTTCCAAATGAGATTAGTGAAAAGAGTGGTACATAGTAGTAAGAAAGAGAGAGGGAGATATATAGAGAGTGTGTGTGTGAGACACCCCGGGAGAGATTGTGAGAATGTGTGAGAGAGAAATGCTAATGTATATAAAGTGTGTGCACTTATGCGTTAGATGGAGAGATATATAGCGTGTGTGTGAGAACGGGCCGAGGCATAGTGCATCTACGTGTAAAAGGCGGTTCTACGCATTAAATTAAAATATAAATGGCATTATTATTTTTGGATGAGATCATGAATTTTGCAATTTGCGTATGAACGAACATCGGTCTATCAGACACCCATACTCTATTGATTTCTAGCATGTGCGTGTGTTTATTTCATATTATCGATCCATAGAGTGAGAGTGGTTTGAAATCCAGACAATGCATTGTTTTGCAATTCATATATAAACATTAATTAGTGCACTCCATGTTGTTAGTGTGAAGCGCTTTATACATTTGTCACTTACATGGATACATTCCAAATTGCTAGCTATGAAATAGAATACATGGTGAATTCAACATAAATGGGGTTTCGAAGATTCGAATTCATAGCAAGTGCATTCATCTATTTGAATCCGAGATAATGGCATTTGTAAATAAGATCTAAAAGGGGGCATCAATCTTTGTTGTGTGTTTGAACATGCAATATATTCATACGCATGTCCAACTATTTTTTTGCAACCAAGGAGATTATATCTGGAACCATGCATGAACTGAGGTAAGTTGCATATTTTTTAATATATACGCATGTACAATGTATATTCAAATGTAGCCCCTCCATTCAAAAATAATCGTAGTTTTAGGATTTTCAAGAGTCAAGATTTGTGAAGTTTGACAAATCCTGAAAGTTCAATTCAAGAGAACCGAAAACGTTAATGCTTCTGCTCCCTAATATTGAACGAAGCGCCAAATAAGCCTCTGGTCACCCGAAACCGCGCGAGACTAATGTTTGGTGATAGGAAACTACTGTCCTGACTCTGGCCCGTGTAGCCTATCGGCCCGATGTCCAAAGGTCTAAACCGGGGTAGGTTTGTAACTTCACCAAGACGCCAATCTCAACCGCCTCCGAGAAGCATTCATATGTCATGGGCGCCTAAACACCCATGCGCTCGACCGAAATCTATCCCGCCCACCATTTGGGACACCTGAGATTACTGTCCTACCCCCGACCCGAAATATGTCCGGAATTTTAGATGGGGGCAAAGTTTGTAACTTTCCCCAAATTTCAAACAAGCGCATCTCAAACCGAAACATTGTTCCCCCTTAGTTCCCCATCCCTCTGTTTCCCCATTCATACTCCGTGGGCGCCAAAACGCCCTCTCCACCAGCCGCGAAACCCCAGCCTCCTCCGTCCTCCACCCCATCGCGCCCAATCCACCGCCGCCCTCCTCCATCACGCCGGAGCCGGTAGCCCGACGTCGTCATCCAACGCAACCGCAACCGCAACACCCTCAAGGACTTAGCAACTAAAGCCGAGGCAGAGCTGCCTCCACGACGCTGATGCCAACGTGCGCCGTACCAGAACCATTTCGACCACGCCATCCTGCGCTTCACCGCTGCCGCTCGACTGTCGCAACCGTCCACCGCACCGGAGTTGTTCCCACTACGCGGTCGTTCGCCGCCTCGGATCTGGTTCCCTGCTGCCGACATACGGCCACCGCACCACACTCAACAACTTGGCCATGGGTTCGTCCAAGGCTCCACCATCCTCCACAACTTCTCGTTTCTAGCGAACCACAAGAAGATCGTTGGAAAAATAGAAGGAGGACACAACATTGCCAGTAGAAAGAGGTACTCCTCTTCCCTTATTAGTGCAAATCTTATGTCTCTGCTCACACCGTATTCATCTCACGAAAGAAACTAGTTGAGCGCTTCTTACTGCATCTTCTTCGTGATACTAAATGCACAAGGTTTCCTCCCATTTACTATTTCACCTTGGCTAGAGGTCAGTAGCCCGCCTAGATTTCAATTTAGGGTCAGTTGATTCGCAATTAAAAGAACAAGCACCCGCTTAGGCACGCGGAGCACCTAGTCCGCCTGTTCGCCGGGGAAGCGGCGCATCAGTGTCTATCATAGGGGTGTGGGGCGCAGGAGCTGCTTGCGCCCGACCTGGAGGTTGGCGGGGCTTGAAGGGATGACCGGGGGCGGTGCCAAGCACGGCGGTGTGGTGAGGTCGAGGGGGCGGAGGCAGGGGACTGGGCCGATGGTCGCTGGCGTTTCGAGGAAGATCTTCAACACTGACTGGCTGGAGGTAGATGAAGGCGATATGCCCATTCTTTGTACATCGGAAGGTGCAGAAAAATGGACTGACCTATTTGTTTTCAGTCGACTGTTATTTTCATAGGATCACACCTTGTGGTGCGCTGGAGGAGCATCTGCATTTCCCAGCCATCCCTGTGCTCATATTTCAAAATCCTAGAATCTAGTAATTTCGTGTGCCATGCATGTTGTAGAGCTATCATATGTCTCCCGTCATTTATTTCTCACCGACCTGCTATCTGCTACTTTTACACTGTACTACTTGTGCACACACTTCACCCATACTCACACTATTGTTTTTTATGCATGGGTATTTCAGACTCTGATGCAGTGTTGACGAATACACAAAAGAAAAGACAGAAATCGCTCCAGTGTAATTCGAAGATAAGCACTAAGTGTTTCAACACTCTAAAGGGTGTAGTGTCAGCAGATGGAGGCAGTAAACGTAGCTCTGCAGTTGATGATCTCAATTGCCACACACAACCATCCCAGGTGCTTGCTTTAACTTCGCACTGTCAAATGTGGTTGCATGTTGCATATGGTGTCTAGCTTGTATTGCTTCCAATTTGGTTAAATTGCATCTACTTACTTTACACATTATACCTTTGACAATGACATGCCTTCCTGTTTTTGATACACACTACATATGTCTATTAACCATGTTCGTACATCAAACTAATGCTCTTTTGGATCCCTCATCAATCACTTATGATGAGACAGTCATCCCAGTGGGTTACTGTGAGACGAGCTACTCGTTTAAAGAGTGCAGTGCCATCCTCCCCACATGATTCTCAAGAAACAGCAAGGCTAAATGAAGATAGTCAACATAGCTCTCTAGTTGATGACCGCAATTCCCCTACACCACCATCGCAGGTGCTTGCTCTTACTTGGCAATGTGATATGTCGTTCCATGTTGCATATGTTGTCTAACTTGTAATGCTTCTAATTAGGATAAATTGCATCTGCTTAGTTAACACATTATACATGTGAATATGACATGCCTTCCTGTTTTTATACCTGTGAATAGGACATGCTTTCCTGTTTTTGGTACATACTATGTCTTTCTATTAACCATGTTCTTACATCAAACTACTTTTCTTTTGTATCCCTCATCAATCACTTCTGACGAGACACCTTCAAATTGACAGTGTAATATTGGTTGCATCTTGCATATCATTTCAATTGTTGAAGTGTCACTTATAATGAGACACATCTAACTTGGTACAGTGGTTTTGGTTGGATCTTTCATATGGTGTGATGACCCACAAGTATAGAGGATCAATTGTAGCTCTTTTCGATAAGTAAGAGTGTCGAACCCAACGAGGAGCAGAAGGAAATGACAAGTAGTTTTCAGTAAGGTAATGTCTGCAAGTGCTGAAACTGTAAGTAGAAAGTAGTTTGATAGCAAGATAATTTGTAACGAGCAAGTAACGATAGTGACAATAAGTATGCAGCAAGGTAGCCCAATCCTTTTGAGGCAAAGGACAGGCCAAAACGATCTCTTATAATAAGCAAAGCGTTCTTGAGGATACACGGGAATTCCATCTAGTCACTTTCATCATGTTGGTTTGATTTGTGTTCGCTACTTTGATAATTTGATATGTGGGTGGACCGGTGCTTAGGTGATGTTCTTACTTGAACAAACCTCCTACTTATGATTAACCCTCCCGCAAGCATCTGCAACTACGAGAAAAGTATTAAGGATAAATCCTAACCATAGCATTAAACTCTAGGATCCAATTGGTCCCTTACGAAATAATGCATAAATTGGGGTTTAAGTTTCTGTCACTCTCACAACCCACCATCTATTTACTACTCCACAATGCATTCCCTTAGGCCCAAATATGGTGAAGTGTCATGTAGTTGACGTTCACATGACACCACTAAGGGAATCACAACATACATACCATCAAAATATCGAACACATATCAAATTCACATGATTACTTGCGACATGATTTCTCCCGTGACCTCAAGAACAAAAGTAACTACTCACAAACAACAAACATGCTCATGATCAGAGGGGTATTAATATGCATAATGAATCTGAACATATAACCTTCCACCAGATAAACCATATAGTAATCAACTACAAGATGTAATCAACACTACTAGTCACCCCCTAGCAACAATCTATAGATCCGTAACAAGATTGAATACAAGAGATGAACTAGGGTTTGAGATGAGATGGTGCCGGTGAAGATGTTGATGGAGATTGCCCTCCCCAAGATGGGAGAGTTGTTGGTGATGATGATGACAATGATTTCCCCCTCTGGGGGGGAAGTTCCCCCGGCAGAATCGCCCCGCCGGAGGGCAAAAGTGCTCCTGCCCAAGTTTCGCCTCGAGACAGCGGCGCTCCATCCTGAAAGTCTTCCCCTTATTTTTTTCTAGGTCAAAACCACTTATATACCAGAAGATGGGCACCGAAGGTGGGCCGAGGAGGCCACAACCCACCAGGGCGCGCCGGGGGGCCTGGCGCGCCCAGGTGGGTTGTGCCCACCTGGTGCCCCCCCCCCCTCTGGTGTTTATTGGCTCCAATATTTATCAAATATTCCATAAAAAATCCTCGTGGAGTTTCAGCTCATTTGGAGTTGTGCAGAATTGGTGGCCTGACGTAGCTTTTTCAGGTCCAGATTTCCAGCTGTCGGAATTCTCCCTCTTGGTGTGTACCTTGCAAATTATGAGAGAAAAGGCATTAGAATTACTCCAAAAAGCATTATTATGGATAAAAACATTATAAATAACAGTAAGAAAACATGATGCAAAATGGGCGTATCATGGTGTCTAGATTGCATTGCTTCCAATTTGTTGAAATGCCTTCTGCTTAGCGTTTTTCGTACATATTCCATCCTCCTACAATGTGGTTGCCTTACATAAAAGTTGTGTTCGTCGGTATCATGCATCAATGAATTTGGAAGTGCGAATTTCATTCCTTTTCTTGTGTGTTTACTTGACAAGGCAAAATCTAAAAGGACGAAGGCACGGAATGATGGTGGTCCTCCGGAGCAACCGAAACAGATGATCTCTACAGATTCTCCTGCTACTCCTACTGCAGTGCAAGTTCCAAATCCCATCTCCCCTACTCCACAACCCCAGGTGCTTGCTCTAACATGGCAGTGTGATATCTGGTTGCTTGTTGCATATGGTGCCTAGCTTGTATTGCTCCTAATTTGTTAAATTGCATCTCCTTAGCTTACACATTATACATGTGAATATGATACGCCTTCCTATTTTTGGTACATACTACATCTGCCTATCACACCATGTTCTTACATCAAACTACTGTTCTTGTGTATCCTGCATCTATCACTTATGATGAGACAGTCATGCCCGTGGGTTAGTATGAGACGCGCTACTCTTATAAAGAGTGCAGTTTCATCCTCCTCGCGTGATTCTCAAGAAACAACAAGCCTAAATGAAGATATTGAACGTAGCTCTGTACTTGAAGACCGCATTTCCCCTACACCACCATCGCAGGTGCTTGCTCTAACTTCGCAGTGTGATATGTGGTTGCATGTTGCATACGGTGTCTAGCTTGTAATGCTTCTAATTAGGGTAAATTGCATCTGCTTGGTTTACACATTATACCTGTGAGTATGACATGCCTTCCTATTTTTGGTACATACTACATCTATCTGTTAACCATGTTCTTACATGAAACTAACTCTCTTCTGTATCCTGCATCAATCACTTACGATGAGACACCTTTATTCGTTGCATATTGCATATTATTTCTAGCATGTTGCCATTTATTTCTTCTAATTTGGTCAAATACATTTATTAGGCCACCCTTTTAATTTGGCAGAGTGATATTGGTTTCATCTTTCATATGGTTTCTAGCTTGCATTGCTTCTAACTAGTTCAAACACCTTGTGCTTAGTTTACACTTTATACATCATACATGTCAATATGTCATGCCGTCATGTTTTCCATAGACATTCCATCCTCCTATCATGCGGCTGCCTTACATGAAAGTAGTGTTCGTCAGTATCATGCATCAATGAGTTCTGAAGAGCAAATTTTATTCCTTTTTTTGTGGGTTTGACTTGACAAGGCAAAATCAAAAAAGAGGAAGGAAAAGAGTAAGGAATGCGATGATGGTGGTCCTCTGCAGCAACGTAAATGGAGCATCTGTAAGGATTCTCCTCGTACTGCTAGTGCATTACAAGTTCCAAGTCTCCGCTCCCCTACTCCACCATCCAAGGTGCTTGCTCTAACTTGGTAGTGTGATATCTGGTTGCATGTTGCATATGGTGTCTAGCTTGTATTGCTCCTAATTAGTGTAAACTACATCTACTTAGCTTACACATGATACGTGTGAATATGACACGCCTTCCTATTTTTGGTACATACTATATCTGTCTATCACACCATGTTCTTACATGAAACTACTCTTCTTGTGTATCCTCCATCAGTCACTTATGATTGGACACCTTTAAGTTGGCAGTGTGATATTGGTTTGCGTCTTAAAAATGATTTCTAGCATGTAGTGCTTCTAGTTTGATGAATGCCACCTATGACGAGACAGTTTTAACTTGGCAGAGTGATATTGAATGCATCTTTCATATGGTGTCTAGCTTGCAGTGCTTCTAATTAATTGAAGTGCCTTCTGCTTAGTTACCACATCATAGGTGTGAATATGTCATGCCGTCCTGTTTTTTGTACATATTCCATCCTCGTATCATGTGTTTGCCTTTCATTAGAGTAGTGTTCGTCAGTATCATGCATGAATGAGTTCTGAAGAGCGAATTTTATTCCTTTTTCTTGTCGGTTTGACCTCACAATGCAAAATCAATAAAGCGGAAGGAAATTGGTAAGGCATTGGATGATGGCGGTCCTTCCGAGCAACTGAACGGAGGGTCTCTACAGATTCTACTCTGCTATCCTCCCAACAAGATTCCAAGACAATGCAAGGCTAGACAGTCAACGTAGCTGTGTAGATGATGAGCACATCTCCCCTACTCCACCATCACAGGTGTTTGCTCTAACTTGGCACTATTGTATGTGGTTGCATGTTGCGTATGATGTCTAGCTTGTATTGCTTCTAACTTTGTTGAATTGCATCTGCTTACTTTACACATAATGCCTATGAATATGACATGTGTTCTTGTTTTTAGAACATACTATATCTGATCACACCATGTTCTTACATCAGACTACTGTTCTTGCATATCCCGCATCAGTCACTTATGATAAGGCACCTTTAAGTCGCCACTGTGATATTGGTTGCATCTTGCATATGATTTCTAGCATGTACTGCTTCTAGTTTGTTGAAACGCCAGACAGTTTGAACTTGGTAGAGTGATATTGGTTGCATCTTTCATATGGTGTCTAGCTTGCAGTGCTTCTAATTTGTTGAAATGCCTTCTGCTTAGTTACCGCACCATAGGTGTGAATATGTCACGCCGTCCTGTTTTTCGTACATATTCCATCCTCGTATCATGTGTTTGCCTTTCATCCGAGTAGTGTTCGTCAGTATCATGCATGAATGAGTTCTGAAGAGCGAATTTTATTCCTTTTTATTATCGGTTTGACTTCACAATGCAAAATCAATACAGCTGAAGGAAATTAGTACGGCAGTGGATGATGGTGGTCCTTTGGAGCAACTCAAACAGAGGGTCTCTACAGATTCTACTCCGTCATCCTCCCAACAAGATTCGCAAGACAACACAAGGCTGGACAGTCAATATAGCTGTGTAGATGATGAACACATCTCCCCTACTCCACCATCATAGGTGCTTGCTCTAACTTGGAACTGTTATATGTAGTTGCGTGTTCCGTATGATGTCTAGTTTGTATTGCTTCTGATTTTGTTGAATTGCATCTGTGTAGCTTACAACTTATACCTGCAACATACCCATAAGACACATTTAACTTGGGAGTGTGATGTAGGTTGCATCTTGCATTGTCTTCTAGCTTGTACTGCTTCTAGTTTCTTGAAATGGCACTTACGAAGAGACACTTGTTACCTGATAGAGTGATATTGGTTGCATGTTCATATGGTGCCTAGCTTTCATTTCTTATAATTTTGTTGAAATGCCTTCTGCTTACTGTTTTTCATACATATTCCATCCTCCTATCGTACGTGTGAATATGCAATGCTGTCTTTTTTTGGTATATATTCCATCCTCCTATCCTGCGCTTGCCTTACATCAAAGTAGTGTTCGTCTGTATCATGCATCAACTAGTTATGCAGAGCTAATTTTATTCATCTTCTTGTAGTTTTGACTTCATAAGGCAATATCAGAAAATAGGAAGGAAAAGAGTAAGTTAGGGGATGTTGGTGGTCCTCTGGACCAACGCAAACAGAGTTCATCTCCCGTACTCCACCATCGCAGGTGCTTGCTCTAAGTTGACAGTGTGATAATTAGTTTCATATTGCATATGTTGTCTAGCCTGTATTTATTCTATTTTGATTAAACTGCACCTGCTGAGTATATACGTTATACATGTGCATATGACATGCCTTTCCGTGTCTAGAATACGCTGCATTTATCTATTATACCATTTTCTTACATCGAAGTACTGCTGTTATGTATCCCGCATCAGTCACTCATGATTGGACGCTTTTAACATGGCAGTTTGATAGTGGTTGCATCTTGCATTGATTTCTAGGTTGTACTGCTTCTAATTTTTCGAAATGCCACTTATGACAAGACACTTTTAACTTGGCAGAGTGATATTGGTTGCATCTTTCATATGGTGTCTAGCTTTGCATTACTTCTATTTTCTTGAAAATCCTTCTGCTTAGTTTACACATCGTAGCTGTGAATATGTCACACCGTCCTGTTTTTATTACATATTCCATCCTCATACGGTTGTCTTACATGAAAGTATTGCTTGTCTGTATCATGCATCAATGAGTTCTGAAGAGGGATTTTATTCTTTTATGTTCTGGGTACGGCTTGACATGGCAAAGTCAAAAAAGAGCAAGGAAAAGAATATAGTAGGGAATGGTGTTACTCGTCGGGTGCAATGGAAAAGGATCTGCCCTCGATATTCTGCTGGTACTTATAGTGCAGTAGAAGGTCCATGTCCACTGGCTAAATCCACAAACACAGTATCAGTATCACCTGCTCCACCAGCTGCAGCATCCGCTTCAACTGTACCGGCATCTCAGCGAGTTACTCGTTCATTTGCTCCGCAACTGGCCAGTTCCCAAGCTGCCTTCACACCTAACACTACTTCCGAAGCACTACTGACACAACAGGACTTGGCAAGATCAGATGAACCTCATGAGCATCAACACCAAGACGGTACCTGACCGAGTCAAGTTGTAGTTGCATGCTCCTTTATATGTACTCTTACAGTTTGATGTGCACTAATACTATTCGTTGTTGAACTAGCACCACGGCGCAAGCGGAAACATACATCAGGGATAATGCTTGACAGATTAACAAAATCTAAAGGAGGAAGAATGGAGATCCATTTTGAGGCAGGTTTAAAAAGGCCACGTGATGCTACAGAGTCAACCAAGTTAGTATCAGAGGCAGCCGTTGCCATTAGGTGTCATGCACGTATCCTCCCAACATGGATCCAGTACAGGAATGAGAAAGACGATATTGAGTTTAACACCTTCCTTGACCATTTATCCGTAAGTAATGTTATTCATCACAATTTGTAATATTGTCTTGCTTTGTCCCATACTTTCTAGCTTCCTCCTAATAAGACTCACATTCTTTTTTTAATAGATGAGATTCAAGTTGGATCCGAAAGATGATGCAACTAAACAAGCATGCACTCATGTTTTTTAGTCTGCTGAGCGACAGTATCGGTATCACCTTAGAAAAACTCACTTTCAAGGCAAGGCTAACAATGAAATCGCCCAAACATCTCCAGTGGAATATATTACAGATGAAGACTAGACAACCCTTGTTAAACACTGGTGTGATCCAAAGTATCAGGTAGGGTATATGTATTTGATCAGATCACATATTGAACTTGTATTTACGTATGTGCCTTACAAGTGTATCTTCTGTTGGGGAACGCAGTAATTTCAAAAAAAATCCTACGCACACGCAAGATCATGGTGATGCATAGCAACGAGAGGGGAGAGTGTAGTCCACGTACCCTCGTAGACCGTAAGCGAAAGAGTTATGACAATGCGGTTGATGTAGTCATACGTCTTCACGATTCGACCGATCCTAGTACCGAAAGTATGGCACCTCCGCGATCTGCACACGTTCGGCTCAGTGACATCCCACAAACTCTTGATCCAGCTGAGTGTCGAGGGAGAGCTTCGTCAGCACGACGGTGTTATGACGGTGATGATGAATCTACCGGCGCAGGGCTTCGACTAAGCACTGCAACGATATGACCGAGGTGGATTATGGTGGAGGGGGGCACCGCACACGGCTAAGAGATCAATGATCAACTTGTGTGTTCTAGGGTGCCCCTCTGCCTCCGTATATAAAGAAGCAAGGGGGGAGGCCGGCCGGCCCTAGGGCGCGCCAAGGAGGGGAGGAGTCCTCCTCCTAGTAGGAGTAGGACTCCCCCTTTCCTAGTCCAACTAGGAGGGGGGAAAGGAAGGAGAGGGAGAGAGGGAGGGAAAGAGGGGGCGGCGCCCCCCCTCCTTGTCCAATTCAGACTCCTCAAGGGGGGGCGCGGCCAGCCCTAAGGCCCCCTCCTCTCTCTCTCACACAAGGCCCATGTTGGCCCATTAGTTCCCCCGGGGGTTCCGATAACCCCCCAGCACTCCGATAATTATCTGGTGACCCCCGGGAATCATCCGGTGTCCGAATATAGTCATCCAATATATCAATCTTTATGTCTCAACCATTTCGAGACTCCTCGTCATGTACGTGATCACATCCGGGACTTCGAACTATCTTCGGTACATCAAAACACATAAACTCATAATACCGATCGTCACCGAACGTTAAGCGTGCGGACCCTACGGGTTCGAGAACTATGTAGACATGACCAAGACTCGTCTCCGGTCAATAACCAATAGCGGAACCTGGATGTTCATATTGGCTCCCACATATTCTACGAAGATCTTTATCGGTCAAACCGCATAACAACATACGGTGTTCCCTTTGTCATCGGTATGTTACTTGCCTGAGATTCGATCGTCGGTATCTCAATACCTAGTTCAATCTCGTTACCGGCAAGTCTCTTTACTCGTTCCGTAATGCATCATCCTGCAACTAACTCATTAGTCACATTGCTTGCAAGGCTTATAGTGATGTGCATTACCGAGAGGGCCCAGAGATACCTCTCCGACAATCGGAGTGACAAATCCTAATCTCGATCTATGCCAACTCAACAAGTACCATCGGAGACACCTGTAGAGCACCTTTATAATCACCAAGTTACATTGTGATGTTTGGTAGCACACAAAGTGTTCCTCCTGTATTTGGAGTTGCATAATCTCATAGTCATAGGAACATGTATAAGTCATGAAGAAAGCAATAGCAACATACTAAACGATCAAGTGCTAAGCTAACGGAATGGGTCAAGTCAATCACATCATTCTCTAATGATGTGATCCCGTTAATCAAATGACAACTCATGTCTATGGCTAGGAAACTTAACCATCTTTGATTCAACGAGCTAGTCAAGTAGAGGCATACTAGTGACACTCTGTTTGTCTATGTATTCACACATCTACTAAGTTTCCGGTTAATACAATTCTAGCATGAATAACAAACATTTATCATGATATAAGGAAATATAAATAACAACTTTATTATTGCCTCTAGGGCATATTTCCTTCATCTTCTTCTAGGCTAACTATTTGAAGAACAAGACCAACCGTTCTAAAGTGAAATTCCAACACACGACATGATCTCGTAGCTATATATATTGCACACTGCGAGGCTCTTGTAAATATCTGCTACTTCCTTCTTTTTCTGTGCCATATTATCGTATCTATATTGACTTGCTCCAAATACAGAGGAAAGCCCTTGCGGACCAAAAAGAACCTGAACCGAATGTAGTGCAAATCTTCAAGGATTGCCACACCAGCAAGATGAAGGGCATGAACACACTAGTTCAAGACGTTGTTGTAAGTCCTTACTCCTCCTGCCTTTGAACAGCTTGTTACTGTGACGTGTTCATTTAACTGCTTGGTTTGCAGCCAATGCCAGTTACTCTGTTCACTTTTATACACAGTTGTCTTAACGTATCATTTCACCTTACACGGTTTAAAAGAGATGAAGGATATTCTTTTGGTCTTGATCTGTAATCTAGTTGTGATGTTCACGTGCCCACACAATGATACAATAGCATGTTTGTTTTATATCTGTTTGCCCATGATATGAATGATGTCATACTATGTTCATCCTACTTTAAACCATGTCTCTTTATCCTTACATGTCAACGAATCTGAGGAAATAGACAATACAGTAGGTGTGCTACATGGACATATATGTCCCGAAAGTGATTTTATTATGTAGTTGGCACTACAATACATGCTAATGTATTACAGTAGTTCACCAAAATAAGTCATGTATAAACGTGAAACCTACTTTGTTAGTTTTTGTCTCAGTAACTTATCTGGTACACTAATCTACAAGTTCAAACTTTCAACAAGCTATGGAACAAATGATTGAACAGCCACAACCACCTGAAGGTGACGAGGCTACTACAGGCACAATGTCACCTCTTGCTGCAGTGCGTCAGTATCTCTCCACTAACAGTGTAAAAAGCACCTTCCTGCATAATTCTGGGTTGGTTGTCAAGGTAACTCAACCAAATCGCCTACTGAACAAAATCTTCCGGCTAGACAGAGTGATATATTTGTGCTCCAAACACAAATCCAATCCCTAATGGACGTCGTTTTGGAAACAAGAATAGTGGTTGACAAATGTCGTCAAGATATGAATGGTTTTGAAACCAGACTATCAGAAATTTCCTTCGTTGTTCAAGAGCAATGGCGGAAAAAAAGGGGATGATCATGCTGCTCCATCAGATTCTACATCCTGAAACATTAGCACTCAGGTCAAATGATCTGTGATTCTATACATCTGATGGTGCTTTTATCTGCAAGGACTGTAAACTTTATGCCAAGAGGCCTTTTGTTGTACGGTTGGAATTTATTTTGTTGTGATACAACATTTATCGTGCTGCCAAAGGCTGTGGAAATTACGACGCTATTTTTGAAGTGTAGGTTTATCTTAGTAATGTATTCGGCCGAAAGCTTCGTAGGAGCCCAACGTGCCAACATTCGTTAGGCCCATTCCAATTGGGCTAAAAACGATTATGGGCCGTAATTTGCATGTAGCCCACTAAAAATATCAGGGCCTAAATCAGCATAAGCTTTCATATTTTTGGTAGGCCTATGCACCTAGTGGGCCTTTAACAGGCCTAAACATAATTTGGGCCCTCGGTAACAATAGGCTGTTAACATGTGTAAATATCTCGAGCCCATAAATAACATGGGCCTTTAATAGGCGGAAAGTGAGATTGGGCCCTGGTTGTGCCAAATAACCCACTGGTCATTAGCAGGCCGAAATGTATCTCAGCTCATGGTGGCCCATTTACAATGCGGATCATTCACAGGCCAAAATTCAGACTAGCCGTAAATGCGCCGACCTACTACACGGGCCTTTAACAGTCCGGAAGTTCGGTCGGGCTTGATTAGTATTAGTTTTATATGGGTCGTTAATAGGCCCGATGTGACGTTGGGCCACATATGGCCCATGGATTTCGTCCTACGTTAACAGGCCGAAAATCACAATAGGCTGGAAGTGGCCCAAATCTACAGTAGGCCTCTAACAGGGCGAATGTCAGACATGGCCGAATATGACCCAAATCCTTCACGGCCGTTTATGGGCCGAAAGTTTCAAGGGCCAAAAAATGGGCCCAAATGAAGCAGGACCTTTAACAGGCCGGAAACACACCGGGCCGTAATTCGGCCCAAATACTTAGCGGACTGTTAACGGGCCAGAAGTGACCATGCGCCGCGATGATGACAAGTTTAGCACGGGCTGTTGACAGGCCGATTTGACAATAGCCGTACAGGCCTTAACTGCGAATGGGCCGTCTACAAGCAGGCCGTTAATGGGCCAGCCCACTAATTTTGACTGGGCCAGCCTTTTTAACCTAAATGGGCCGTTGTTGCGCCTTGCCATGTGTCGACGTATCATAGGCGCCTCCTGTCCATTGGGCGGTTGACACCTGTCCTTTTCGGGTGCTGACACATGGTTGCTATAGCCAATGATAATTTTACACGTGGAAAATCCCCATTGGTCGGGGCTGTTAACAGGTTATCGGATCCAAAACAGAACCCGATAGCTTAATGGCGACCCGTTACGGTGGATGCCACGTGCCGGTCACCCTTGAAGAAAGCACTTCTATGACGTGCGATTTATCGTCATGGAAGTGGACACTTCCGTGATGATAATTTTGGTAATGTCATGGAACACTTCTATGACAGCACAGGTATGACTATCTTGATTCTGTCATAAAATCGTCATGGATGTACATGCATGACAGAAAATGTGACCTACTGTGACAAACACGTATCATCATGGAAGTGTATTTTCTATTGTAGTGTTGGCCCCTGCCCTAGCCGTGCCCCCTTCCTACTTGGGCGTGCGGGTGGGAGGCAGGAGGGGGTGCCCCGCTTTCCTTTCTCTCATGAGGAGGGGAAGGCAGGAGGGGGTGCCCCGCTTTCCTTTCTCTCATGAGGAGGGGAAGGCAGGAGGGGCTAGCCCTCCCCCTTTCCTTCCCTAGGGCCGGCGGCCTAGAGGTGGGGCCTGCCAGCCCCTTGTGGGCTGGTGTGCTCCCCTCTTTTGGCCCATATGGCCCAATAACCTCCCGGGGCCTCCCGGAACCCCTTCCGGTGATCCGATGACTACCCGATACATTCCGAAACCTTTCCGGTGACCAAATAGCATCATATCAATCTTTATCTCCGGACCATTCCGGAGCTCCTCGTCATGTCCCTGATCTCATCTGGGACTCCGAACAACATTCAGTCATCAACTCACATAACTCATATAATACTATATCGTCAACGAACGTTAAGCGTGCGGACCCTGTGGGTTCGAGAATGATGTAGATATGACCGAGACACCTCTCCCGTCAATAACAAATAGCGGGACCTATATGCCCATGTTGGTTCCTACATATTCTACGAAGATCTTTATCGGTCAAACCTTTATGACAACATACGTAATTCCCTTTGTCTATGGGTATGTTACTTGCCCGAGATTCAATCGTCGGCATCTTCATACATAGTTCAAGCTCGTTATCGGCAAGTCTCTTTACTCGTTCCGTAATACATCATCTCGTAACTAACTCCTTAGTCACTTTGCTTGCAAGCTTCTTGTGATGTGTATTGCCGAGAGGGCGCAGAGATACCTCTCCGATACACGGAGTGACAAATCCCTACCTCGATCCATGCCAACTCAGCAGACACCTTCGGAGATACCTATACAGCATCTTTATGATCACCTAGTTACGCCGTGACGTTTGATAGCACACAAAGTATTCCTCTGGTATCCGGGAGTTGCATGATCTCATGGTCGAAGGAGTATGTATTTGACATTAAGAAAGCAGTAGCAATAAAATGAATGATCATATGCTAAGCTAACGGATGGATCTTTTCCATCACATCATTCTTCTAATGATGTGATCCTGTTATCAAGTGACAACACATGTCCATGGTTAGAAAACCTTAACCATCTTTGATCAACGAGCTAGTCTAGTAGAGGCTCACTAGGGACACGGTATTTGTTTATGTATCGACACATGTATTTAAGTTTCCGGTTAATACAATTATAGCATGAATAATACACATTTATCATGAGTAAGGAAATAAAATAATGAAAACTTTATTATTGCCTCTAAGGCATATTTTCATCAAAATTGCAGCCACAACAATTGAACATCGCATTGCAGAATTTAACCAAACAGTTAACTAAACACACAACAAATGAAACAAACATTAACTGAGCACCACATTGCACAATATATAACATACTAGAAGATCAGACAGTTAACCAAACCGAGCATGCTTAGCAACTTGGAAATATAACAATTGTATTTGTTTCACATGTATTTCGTACAGCCAAACTCGAGTTATTTCTCACATGCAAGATAATACAAAATTGAACCCAGAAAAATTGAACATCACATTGCAGAACTGAACCAAACAATTCACTGAACACGACAACAAATTAACCAAACAGTTAATAGTGAGCACCACATGGCATGACATATAGAACATATATATACTAGAGGATCAGATTGCATGGTCTGCTAGTTGAATTCTAGTTTGATCTACTTTAAGTTGAAAACTTTGTTGGATTGTAATATTTCAATTAGAACCACCGTCACATTTGAATATATTCAATCATCTATGACTTGATATGTTGTCATTTTGAGCTTGAGGACTTAAAAAAAGAGCCGGGAGTTATAGGCGACAGGTTTGGATGGTCGGCTATTGCATCACTGTCCACGGACTGGTCCCCACCAATCCATGGATAGACACGGTGTTCGATTTGGGCTCAGCGTTGAAGATGCCCTAAAGAACTTATAGACTATATTACTAACTTCTATAAAAAAAACTTTTCGTACATCGAGAGAGTTCTACTATTTGGAAATTGAGAAATAGTATCGTTATTGATAAAAACAAGGTGACAAAAAGGTGACTGGTCCTTGTACTTATGTTAATATGATTATCAAATGGCTTCATGATTTAAATATTTAGAAAACCAGAAAGGCAAAGAGTAGGGCGTCAGAATGGTTGAGTTGGTTGCAACATACCTTGTACAGTGCTAGGTGTATAGGGAGATGCTTAAAAACAAACTTGGTTTACTAAAACAATGCAAGGTGCTTGTTGGTGCCTATTTTTACAGGAGGACTGCCTAATTGAACGTCTACCCTCCACAAATAAGCACGAGTGCTTAAAGAACCATTGATATATTTTTTCTAAGCACCAACAAGCACCTTACATTGTACAAGACTCAATGCGTCGCACGGTTGGAGGATAGGGACCAACATGATTATGGTTGGATGATGTTTAGGTATGGAAGTAAACCGAGCCTCACTTAATCGTTTAAGCCCAGTTATCGGCCTAATAGTTCAAGCCCATTTTGCTCATTTTAAATCATGTATCGTCGTCTTTTATGTTTTCTATTTCTAGTTGTTGTATGGAGATATTGTGATTATGTTAATGAAATTCGGAGAGGGAGCTCTCTTTATCGGAAAAAGAACAGAAATCCTAACTTGGAAACGAAAGAGCGCCACCCACCCAGTGGAACCAGCCAGTACGTACAACGGCGGACCAAAGCTCACACAGATAACACCCGCCATGAAGCCACCCGCCCTAATCAACCCGACACGGAGTCGCACACGGGCACACCGCTCGTGCGAATGCTTCCTTCCGCTGCCCTACAGTCTAGGAGGCGGGTTTCCAGTCTAGACAGAAACAAAAGCAAGGGAAAACGTTCACGCATGCAGCTCGGGGCGTCTCCTTCCTCCATCCGTCCTGTCCGCCGGTGGGCCCGCGCATATTCCTCGCTCGAGTGGCCAGAACAGCCAATGGGAAAGCAGCCACCACCGACGGCGACGCGGGCCGTAAGCTGCCGAGCACCGATTGGCCGCGCGCTTGACCCGTCCCCCTCATCATGGCCCACCAGACGGCGACGCAACGCACCGGGCCCCACGCCCACCGAATCCCTGTATGAGAGGATCCTCTGCGCTGCGCTCAACAGCCCACACAGGGTAGCAGAAAGCCTCTACTCCCTCCCTCTGTTCGTCCTCCGCTCGGGGGTCGACACCTGTCCCTGCCGGATCGGTGTGAATGGTGTAAATGGGTGGGCCCCGATCCGTCACGGTAGTTGGCACGTGGGGAAGGCCACCACCAAAAGCTTTTCTTGGTGGGCGAGGAGTTTCGATGACATGTGGGCCTGATGCTCCAGCTGGTCCCACCGTCGGCTGAGGAGAGGCGCTTTGGGGGCTCGGGGCAGGTGAGGGCTTTTTCGGGGTGACGTGGCGGTGCTACGACCCCATGCCATGCGTACCCTGCTCACAAGATCTTTTCTTCCTCCAGGACTTGATTACCACAGCAACAGTACCATAGTACTACATGCACATTGTTCATTTCCTTGGAAAAAAAATTATAGTACACCAAACACATTTTGGTGCCGTGTAGTACTTTTTATATATAATAAAAGGTTTAGTTTTGTTGTTAGCATTTTTTAAACAAGATTTTTAATGCCACCAACAATCGACGACGGCTCTGCGGTGCTACAATACGGATATAAACTTTTGTGTTAGCAATGCCGACAAGTATATCTATACAAGTTTAGCGTTAGCAACTATGACACCAATGAAATCGACAGAGACATCACCTACAAGTCAATAGAGAATGGACAAGCTAGCATAGCAAGACAGACGACGATAAAAAGGGAATTGATCAACTAATGCTGCATCATGGATTAAAGTTGCTGGGAAAGGACGATAGTGTGGAAGGTTTCACTATGTTGGGACCAGAAAAAGGAACAAGATTGGTGTTATGTGGCTGAAATTCGAGACCAAATAAATATCAACAAGCGAGACGTGTGAATAGCGTGTGACGATGGGTTTTACAAAAGGATAAGTACCCATGCATCACATGAAGAGATAATGCCGCACCCATTTTTTCGCACCATATATATTTTGTGCGTATAGGGGTCCCCATTTTGATTCTTCCATCTCCCTCCATTAATTCTTTACCTGGTGTTGCTTGGTAGCATCTAATGGTGTACTATGCCTACAAACTAAAGCAATAAAGTGTGAGGTTTTAGTCTTGCAGATGATCACATAGCGCACTAACTTCTTTCTTCCATGCCAAAAGAAACATGTAAAGTAGATATACATTAATGTGGCACATAGTGATAAATAGAGAAAATATCTTATTTATTGTGTGGTGTATATGTACATTGTGCTTAAATGCAACACTAGTAGTGAACACATAAATCTTTTTCGTGTCTGTATACAAGATGAATCAAACGTAACTAGCTAAGTAGCTATACTAAGCAATGACCAGAGAATGCCCCAAGAACTACATATGTATCAAATTGACAAAAAACATAGGAATATATGTTTAGCTAAGTATGCAATGTACATGCCAACAATTACTATAGACAATATAAAATAAAGTTAACATCTATTGAAGTTTGTTTCTATAGTGAGTTCATTTGTTATGGTAAACAATATATGTAATAAAAATATATTGTAAAAGTTTAAATAAGAAGAAAAAGGAGTTTTATGGACATAATTGTAGAAAGCTCAAGATCATAAAACCCAAGGTTTCTTGGGTAGTCGTACTTACTCTAGTGATTTCTTATCACAGAAGTTTGACAAGCCAATCATTTGCCAAATATATACTTACCTCCCATGGAAGCCATTTTCTGTGAAAACTTATGACCAAAATTCATTGGTAGAAGGTCAAGGTTAAATAATCTAGTCTTTTTGCAACCATAACCGTAGACCCAGGTGCCGTCATGAAAAAAGGTTTGCAACAATCATAACCATAAACTCGTAGTTATTTGACATCTGAGAAATTATTCTATGCAAGGATAAACCGGTAAGATTTATGCTCCATTTTGGTACGGTATTATTTCAAAATAAAATGCAATATCAAAGTCTATTAAATCATTTTCATCATGGCTGTATGGAGCATATACCCCTTTCCACTTCTGCTACTTTTGTACTTTTTTCTTCTCCCTTTCAAGGAAATTTCGACATCTAGCCACTACAAGAAGTTCATGAAATCAAATAATATATTACGAGATGGTTCTTGCACACTTGTATGGATGTGACACTGATAGACATCGTGCCCTAAAATTCTAAATTCCTTTTTGAACTATTGCTGTAGAAGTTAGATCATACTCAAACGTTTGTGCAAAATGGGATAAAATGAAATATTTTTCCGGTAATTATCAAAATGGAGTTTAAGCTAGATTTGTTGTAAAGGAGTTTTTGCAATGTTTTACACATGGTAGTTAATTATGTGTATATTAATTAGTAAGTTGAATTCGTGTATAGATTTATGTGGCCCAAGCATATGTATGATTTCTCAAAATTCATTACGCCCGAACTACTTATTTTGTTTACAATAACCTTGAATTGTTTTGTCACATAATATCCTACTCAGCAAGACAACCTGTCCTGATGACCTTCAAAGTTCTCCCTTCTTGTATTTGACAATGATGAACATATGCTATCCTCCGGAATAACAATCAATTCCAAGATGCAGCCAGTTTGGTTTGGATTCCTGAGCTTTCAGTCGCTTTTCCTCCAAAAGCCGGCATCATCAGACTAAAAGAATGCAAGGTTAAAAAAAGGCAATGACTAAACTAGCTTATGTATGGGGAAGAATATTAAGATGTGAAGTAGACCATTATACACATAAACAAATGTCCTAGCAAACAAGATGCCACGTCACACATGCCAAGGAAGATTGGACGTACATGCACATCGTACATGCACACAAGAGAGTGAGAGTGAAAAGGGACAGGGCAAGGGAAAGGAACAGAGGAGCAAAGGTCACACACACATGGTATGCAATTAAAATTCTGACCTACACACACACGGCTTCCAAAAGCCAGAGAAAAGAAGATGATAGAGAGAGAGAGAGAAGATCTGACCTAGATAGATAGACCCTAGACAAGGACGTGGACATTTCCTAGTTCTTCTGACACATGCATCCAGGCTTGTGTCAGAGAGTGTGCAGTCGATCTACCTGAGCATGCACACACACGGACGCACCAATTGCTATCCATAATTCCATATACCCCCTCTCTCTTTCTCTCTCCATATCTACCTCAATTCTTGTGCCCAGATGTGCCCTACACCTTTCTTTGCTAATAATACGCCACATATCCCTATCCACCAGTCCACCGATCAGTTCGACGACGGCCCTAGTACTCCTCGTTCGCCGATACTTGTCACTCCATGTGTTTCTTTCTCACTCACAGATAATACGACTGATCATTCGCTAATAGTACTTGTCACCCATGGATAATTCGACATTTCAAATATTACGTGATTTTTTTTTCAAAGAGAGGGGAAAGTCAATGCATGTCTTACTGTGCCATGGTACTCGATCGACTACAAGAGGTTGCACACGGTCGATTGCAACTAAGAAAAAACATTACAGCTAATTAACATACTACAATTTGGTCCCCGAATTAGGCAATTGCTTTCTTTCATAAAGAAAATGCAGTCAACTTCAACCTCAAATGCCCGTAAACCTTGAGGAGGAATCCCTGGCGATGCCGCAGAGGTGACCGAGTCGAGGGATGAGACCTAGCGAGGTGAAGTCAGTGGTGACACGACAATAGTGATGGAGGAGCTGAGGAAGGAGGTCTTGTCGAAGCAGTTAAAAGTTGGGGTTGACGGTTTACCAGGGGTGAAGAGGGTATAAGTCGAAGGGGTGACAACGTGGATAGAGAAATATATATTTTTCCATTTAAAATCTTAACTTTATTCAATTGGGCTAAGTGACACCGTAATTTGCCGATGACAATTGACTATGCATTAGACAGCTGCTTTTCCTAAATACATGCAACTTCATCCTCAAACACTCGTAAACTACTAAATGGAAGCGCCTATGTGAAGGCGGCTAAGCCGAGGAAAGGCACCTCTTAGAGTATTTAGGGTAACCAAACGAAGCCAGCAGCGCGACAACTTTGATGGTGGAGCAAGGAGGCCTTGCTAGAGTAGCTCATCAGGGTTGGAGGGATTTTAGGTGGGAGGCTTGATCGGGCAGCGACGACACCCGCCAGACATGACGAGCCGGAGGCTGCAACAACATGAAAGTGGTGGCATTGACGGAGGCGAAGTCAGATAGAGGAAGTTGTGGCGGTGGCTTGGGGAAGAAGAACGACGGTGGACAGTTGGGTCAATGGTTCACAAAATCGATTGTGAATTTGCGATTCAAAAATATTAAATGTTGCAATTATCTTATATTAGGGTCTATTTAATTCGTTCATGAATATATATATGCGCGATAATTACGTAAAAGTACATATAGAAGTCTGATATGAAAATTGGATGGTACAGCTCAATAACTCCTGCTTGTACAACACACACCACGAGACTAGTCCTTTGTGATGGGTCATGTTTGCTGAAACTAGACACCCAAGGCCAGGATGGTACAGATGAGCTCCACACCTAGAATGCATGCTAGCTAGCTCTTGATGAGTGAGAAATAAAAGGAGGGAGAAAATCTTGTAGGTAGCTACAGAGAAGATCTAGACAAGAGAAAGAAAATAAAAGGGGGGGAGTGGGGGAAAAGCTGTGCGTGGGGGCTGTGCTGTGAGGATAATGGAAGTGGGAGGTGGGTATCCCTCCTCCACTGCCTCATTTCTCTTTCTCTCTCTTAAAGACTTAACCAATCGGTCTTTCTCTCTCTCTCTATCCATCCATCTCTGCTTTTCCCTTTCAGCTGGAGGAGATCTTGGGAGGAAAGATATATAGTCCAGTGTCTTCTCTGTAGAGAGCAAAAGGGAAAGGAGCTCGCAGCAGGTACTTAAGCACTGACATGAGTGATCTCATGGTCCAGAGATACCCTCCTCCTCCCCCTTCTTCCTCTTCTTCTTGTTCCTCTTTCCTCTCTCCTCCCGCCTCTCTCTAGAGAGAGAGGGAGAAATTTCTTATATGCAAGCTGTAGGCACGTGTGCATGCAGGCAGAGCTGCATCGATTCTTGAGGTAAGCTCATGATGTGTGCCGGCTGCGTTGACATCTGCATGCATCAGGCTTCTTTGTTAAATCACTTGATGAAGATGGGTACCTTCTCTTTTGCCATATTTTTTATATTTTGCTGATACTGATGCCTATTCCACACACACAAACATCTCTCTCATCCTCTCTTCTTCCGGAGCTTTTGAGCTTAAGCTAGCTAGAGTATTGGAGTTCTTCCATGCACACATGCCATGTCATGCCATGCAGCTTACTTCTCTTTCCTCCTCTTCCCCCCTCTCTTTCCTCTATCTGCATGCATGGCTTATGGATCCAATTTACTTTACATGACAAATCATCCGAAAAATTACTGCTCTGGTGATCTTTTCCCCTTCTTGTTATATACGTATGTCCATAACTTCTTGGCACTTCTTTTTGACAGGTCAAAGCCACAACAAGCTCCACGGAAGAAAGAGGGAGAGAGAGAGGGAGAGGGATTTATTTCAAGGAGAATTTCAGTTAGTGCACAAGTGCACATACGGACATAGCCAAGATTTTGCCATCGACCGGTCTACATAGGTGCCGGCGATCACGATGGCAGCGTACTACCACGGCGGCGCCGGCACGGACATCCATCAGGCCGGCAGCGACGGCCTGCAAACACTGTACCTCATGAACCCAAGCTACGGCAACGGCAGCTACGGGGACGCCGGGCCCTCCGGGGCCAACATGATGCTCCTCAACTCGGCGGTGAGCTCCATGACCCCGGCGTCCTTCGGCGGCCACCAGGCGTCGCCACCGCCGGGGCAGCACTTCGTCGGCATCCCTCTCCAGGCGCCCCCCTCGGGCTACAACCTGTGGACCCCTGCCACAACCGGCATCGCCGACGTCATGTCGCCGCCGACGCAGCAGGCTCATGGCGTGAGTGCCGTGCTCAGCCTGTCGTCCCGCGAGACGCCGCCGGTCACGGTGGCGTCCATCGCCGGCGACGAAGGGAGGTACCACCTTGGGGCGACGACCGCGGCGTCGCAGGGGCAGGTGGTGATGAACTCCAAATACCTCAGGGCGGCGCAGGAGCTGCTCGACGAGGTGGTGAGCGTGAGCAAGGGCGTGGACGACGTGGACGCCAAGGCGAAGAGCGCTGTGTCGGTCAAGAAGAAGGAGGATTCGGAAGGCCTTTCCGGCGGCGGCGGGGAGGAAGGCGCCAGCGGGGCCAAGGGTGGCGCGCCAGCGCCCGAGATGTCGACGGCGGAGCGGCAGGAGCTGCAGATGAAGAAAGGCAAACTGGTTAACATGCTTGACGAGGTCAGTAATTAACCTAAGTACACTCTAATTAATTACATTTGATTCTAACTTTTAATGTTAAGAAATGTCCTTCTTCGTACCAATTGCTGCTTAGGAATTGTTGATATGTTTTCCTTTGAAAAACAAGGGATATTTGACAAATTAACCTGACGATTTTTGTAGTGTCTGAACATTCAACATTGCCCTCTGAATATGGCAGTGTTAGATTGATGATGTTTCTGATATTTCCTTGCCTCTATAATTTTAGAAAGTGTTATTGAAAGTATATGGGTCATTTGCTTTTCAGCTATGTTTGTTTTGTTGCTTCTTTTTCTGAAGTGAGTGACACACAGTTGTTGGGGTAGCCAAGAAGGCCTTTGATTTGCTGGATATTCCTCCTCCCTTTTTCCTTTTCTAAATTAATTACACCTGTTTTGTCAGCTTGCACCAACTATATATTCTCTTCGAGTTTTTTTTATTGATATAAACACTGACCAGTATTGTCTTTTAAAAAGCAGAATTACAGCTACAGTTAATTAAAGGACAACTATTATTAATTTACAAATTTACAAATCAGCTCTGGTAGTAATTAAATAAACGGAAATTACGTGTGATAGAGATTATAAAAGTGACAAGTCTAGCTAGTCTTTAAAACCAACAAGTGGCTATAGTCTTCTATTTTCTTCTAGAGAAGAAAGCAACAAGCTAGCTAGCTAGTGGCCAAGTATATATCTTGGTGATATTGTTAACAAATACTTTGAGATAGGAAAAAGAACTCATGGACCTATAAATTACAATTCTTTCATGGTGTTGTTTGTTGAGGCCAGTACAAGCCACCTTTAACTTTGTTGCCTGATCGAATATGTGTCTCTTTTTGTATTCTCTCAATAGCTTAATTAATACCACTAGTATATGCTATCAGTACAGAAGGTAGATAGGCCCTGCTTGTCCTGGCTGGTGCTAGCTTCTTCACAAGCCAGCAAAGCCAGTTTGGCAGCCCGGCTTTCCCTCATGCTTTGAGTTTTTCTTCTTCTATTCTTTTTAGGGAGCTTTATTTAATTTGTGTTTTCTCCATATAAACAAGAAATGCAGTGAAGCATGCTTTTGCTAAAATCTACTTGATTCTCTCAATCTGACAAGACAATTAATCGTGTTTATGATAAACACAATCCAAAGTACTAGAGAGTGGTTGTGGTGGTTAACACTAGTAATCAACCCACTAATTAATACACGAGCTAATCTCTGAACTGGGATCTAATGTGGTTGGGCGATGGCATGATCAGGTGGAGCAGCGGTACCGGCAGTACCACCAGCAGATGGCGTCGGTGTCGTCGTCGTTCGAGGCGGTGGCCGGCGCCGGGTCGGCGCGGACGTACACGGCGCTGGCGCTGCGCACCATCTCGCGGCAGTTCCGCTGCCTCCGCGACGCCATCGCCTCCCAGGTGCGCGCCGCCAGCCGCGCCCTGGGCGAGGACTGCGACGCCGAGGGGCTCGGCGGCGGACTCGGCGGAGGGCGCGGCGTCGGTTCGCGGCTCCGGTACATCGACCACCAGCTCCGGCAGCAGCGCGCGCTGCAGCAGTTGGGCATGATGCAGAGCAGCGCGTGGCGCCCGCAGCGGGGCCTCCCCGAGCGCTCCGTCTCCATCCTCCGTGCATGGCTCTTCGAGCACTTCCTCCACCCGTAAGTGCTTCACACCATGCTCTCGTACTACGTACTACTGTACTACGTTCTTGGATAACTTTACCGCCATTTTTTTGTTGCCATGCATGCATTGCACTGCTTGAATTGTTTCGGATTATAAGGTTGGTTTTGCATCATGCATAATGAACGTACGTGCAACCTAGCTAGGTGTATTGTACAGGTGAACTCCATCGATCGATAACTGAACTACAGTAATAATTAATCATGCATTTCTCTCTCTCTCTCTGTCACTGACGTGGTAGAGAAATGATGATGCGGTACTTGCATTGCATGAGAGAGACATAGACATAGCACGAGATACGACACACACACAATGCTCATGATGCGTTTTGCATGCAAACATACACGCATGGCACCTCCATTCGTACGTGCGTATGTACGTGCACGCCCAAAACCGGCGGGTACGTACGTACTCAGCGCCCTCGTGTCGCACTCCCATTGGTTGATCGGATCGCCCTCTCATCATGCAGATACCCCAAGGATTCGGACAAGATCATGCTCGCCAAGCAGACCGGCCTCACCAGGAGCCAGGTACGAAAAATCTCAGCCATCCTTCTTCAGTTTGATCCAGTTACAACATATAGTATGTTGTTATTTTAACTGTTACTGCGGCTTGGTTTGATCCGTGAGAGTTTTTGTAAAACAATTATTAGGTGTCGAACTGGTTCATCAACGCGAGGGTGAGGCTGTGGAAGCCGATGGTGGAGGAGATGTACCTGGAGGAGACCAAGGAGCATCAGCAGCAGCAGGACGGCGGCGACGACAAGGGGAGGCCGACCGGGTCCGGCCCCGCCGGAGGAAAGAGCAGCAGCAACGCGGACGGCGTGGACGACGGCACTCCGAGGTCCATGGCCAGAGCGGCGGTGGGGGCCGGGACGTCGGAGGGCGGCGGCGCCGTCCAGGCGTCCTTGCTCGAGCTCGCCGGAGACCACCAGGCGCACGCGGGGTTCTACGACGAGGAGGGTGAGGATGGCGGGTTGCGGCGCGGCTTCAAGAAGGCGAGGGCGGCCGACCTCGAGCAGCAACCGCCAGCGGCGTTCGACTTCGGCGCGTTGCACCACGCGCAGGCAGCCGCGGCGGCCGCGGCCGCCGCAGCGAGGCAGCAGCACGACGAGGTGACCCACCGGGAGCTGCTCATGAAGTTCATGGAGAGCGGCGGCGCGGCGGGCGCGAGGGACCACCACCACCACCAACAGGACGAGGACGGGGCCGGCGGCGGGTACTCTCTGTTCGCGCCGGGGCCGTACGGGCAGTTCGGCACCGACCAGTCGTTCGCGTTCGCCGGGGCCGGGCAGCACGGCGGCGTCTCGCTCACGCTCGGCCTCCCCCACGGCGCCGGCGACCAGACGGCGTTCCTCATGGGAGGCGGCAGCAGCAACGGCGCCGACAGCGGTGGCAGCGGCGCCGCCGGCTACGACATGAACATGCAGACCACCAAGTCCTTCGCGGCTCAGCTCATGAGAGACTTCGTGGCATAGTATGAATATCACCACTATTACATAGCGCAATCCATTAATCAAATCCCAAAAAAAAATCGGTTAATCAATCAATTTAGGGCTTGTATAGAAAATAAAAGGGTAAAAGCCTAGGCTGCCATTAATCCTAAACCTCTAGGGCATTGGGGGTGTAATTATGTAAAGATGGGGACATTGTATATAGTTACTATAGGTTAGCTAAGGTAGTTAAAACCCAAACATTTCCGGTTACAAGATTGTATAGGGCAATAGGGGGATGGGGGGTATACGATACGTGAAGGGGTATATATGTAAAACATTGGAATTGGGGAACTTGGAAGTGTATGCGGTATAGTAGGTTTATTGGAGATTTGAGTATTGTTTTTGGTTACTGTACTGAAATGTAATGTAGTTATTGTAGTACTTCTCTTCACTACTTGTTCCAGTTCCATGGATGAAGAGAACAGATGCATGAGATGGCATATCTTGTTACCTTTAGCAACCAAAACTCATTGTTGTACCATGTTCATGTGATTTTCTTTCTCTTCTACAGAAAACAGTTCATTTCTGGCAGGAAAAGGACAAAATATTCTACACGCAAGAGATCAGGTTCGCAAGAAGTTCATCACTTAATCAGCCTGCAAGAGATGTCAGGCTGGAGCCTGAGTATCCCGCCTCGCCCTAGTCATCATCCTGCTTCAGCGGGGGCGAGTTTCCAGAATTCCAGTTGCGCGAGAAAGATGGCTCTCGCAAACGCGCCCGTGGCAGTGGTGGCGGCTCCACCGCCCAGCCCTGGTCGTCGACCATTCCCACTTCCCAGTCCATGCCATTCTGGCAAGTCCGTGGCCCAGAGGCCGTCTGTCTCTTGTACGCATGCAGACCATAGTGGCCACCGGCGCCTATCCTATTGAAGAATTAGGTTTTTTAGGAGAAGAATTAGGGTTCCAGCGATCGAGTCGAATCTGTATCAGCCGTGATGCACTGATGGGAGAATAGTAATAAAAATCAGTTTACCTTTTTAGCTCTGTTAGAAGGGAGAGAGAGGGATTGTTGCGGAATATGATGGATGTATTATTGAGCCTCGAGGGCGAGTATATATGGAGTACAAGACTTGGAGGGCAAGACGCCTCTCCTAGAGATAAGGTAGGAATCCTAAACTACCAAATACATGTAACCCAAATATATCTCTAACATCCCCCCGCAGTCGCAGCGGTAGCGTTGCAAACAACATGAGCGTCGCGGACGGTCAGACTGGAGAGAATAGCAGCCGACGGGCTGACATCCCCCCGCAGTCGTAGCGGGAGCGTCATGGACGGTGTCGCGTCGCGGACGCGTTGACTGTAGAGGAAGCCGACGAGTTGCTCAAGCGGATGATAGCCCTTTTGTGCCGATGTCGAAGTAGCCGAGAGCGTAGGGTGGTGTACCCGTGGTCGAGGTAGCCGTGTGAAGAATGCCGTGGTCGATGTCGAGTCGGGGTGGCCGGTGTCGAGGAAATCGCCGTGGAGCCGCGGGCGCAAGGGGGCGCCGAGTTAGCATGGGCGCAGTGGTGTCGAAGTAGGGGTGCGCCGGGAAGAAAATGCTATTGACGACGCGTCGCGGCTGGTTTGCCAGGCCCGGGGACACATCGTGGACGAAGGCACGCACTGGTGTTGCCAGCACCGGGCATGCGTAGACGGATGAAGACGAAGGGGGTGGACGGGCGGCGGCGGCGGCTACGAAGGTAGCGGCGGCGGCGGCCAAAGAAGAGCGGCGACGGCGGCCAAAGAAGAGCGGCGACGGCGGCCTGACGGCGGCGGCGGCTAGGTTAGGAGTGCGGCGGCGATGCTTGAAGTCGGCGAAGAACCCTGACAGCGCGACGAAGACCGGCGCGGACGGTGGCGTTCCCGCGCCAAGGGAGACGGCGCGGCGCATACCATGGGAGGTCGACGCGCGGTGACGGCGGAGTGGACTGTGGGCCGCGGCACTACGGCCCGAAGGGGCGACGCAGCGGCGGCAGGCGGGTCGGGGCGACGGCAGGAAGACCTCTGGGCGGCGGCGGGGACCGTGGGCCGCGACGCTGCAGCCCGAAGGGGCGACGCAACGGCGGTTCGCGAGTCGGTGCAACCGCGGGGACGACAGCGGGGACCGCGTATCGCGGCACTACGGCTCGAAGGGGCGACGCAGCGGCGATGCACGAGTCGATGCAGCCGCGAGGAGAACCACGGGGCGGCGGCGCGGCGGCCCGACGGGGCGACGCAACGGCAGCCCGATGCTCGATCGGCGGAGAGGCGCGCGGTACTCGGGACGATCTTCACGGGACCTACGGAGGCGCGCGTAACCGACAGGCCAAGACGGTCGCGCGGCGTAGATGAGGCGGATCGCGGCGGCGAGCGGGTGATCAAGCCGATCGCGCGCGAGGTCGGGGACGCCGCTCGATGGAGACGGGGTGGCGGCAGAGTCCGCGATGAGGCCGGCGACGACAGACGGCGTGGGACGTCGCGGACGAGCTTGTCAGTACCGGCACCCGCTGCCAAAGCAGCGCCGGCGCCTGGGCAGCGAGGCCTGGGCGACCAACGGAGCAACGACGTCCGAGTTGAGGCAACCGACGAGCCTGACGTAGCCGTCCCGACACAGCCGAGAACGAGGCCGGCGAGGTAGACCGCCGGGCCGCCGTGCAGACGCGGTGAAGGCGGGTGACGTGGATCGATGAGCGGGCCGGCGCGCGAGCGACGACCATGATTGGCCGTCGCATGGCGCGAGGCCGCCGGGTGGGGGTGATGCAGGTGTCTCGGTCGGAGCACGGCGGTGACGGCCGGCGCAGGGTGACGGCCGGCGCAGGGCGACGGGCGGACGGCGGTTGGCCCTGACGGGCCGCCTCGGCGCGCGTGGCCGCCGGGTCGGAGGAGAGGCCGGCTGGTCGCGCTGGGGTCGGAGTAGAGGCGCATGGGGGTCGACGGCGGCGGCGGCGGGCGACGCAAACCGATTAAGAATAGATCGGAAAACCAAAAAGAAAAAAACACCGATCAAAACGACCGGCGAGAGAGAGAAAACCCGGATCAAAGGATATGGAAAAGACTCTCTAGGGCAGCCGGCCAACACGGCCGGCGTACGAACCCTAGTTACGGGCGGCGCGACCCTCGGCGGCGGTCATGGAGGCCGACCTGCCCCAGGGGCGGCGCGTGGGTGCGGAAGCGGCTGCGACTAGGGTTTAGAACCCGGAAACTGATACCATGTTAGAAGGGAGAGAGAGGGATTGTTGTGGAATATGATGAATGTATTATTGAGCCTTGAGGGCGAGTATATATTGAGTACAAGACTTGGAGGGCAAGACGCCTCTTCTAGAGATAAGGTAGGAATCCTAAACTACCAAATACATGTAACCCTAACAAGCTCCAAGCACAAGGTACTCCCTCACTTTTTTAGTAGGTACTCTCTTAAGCACACGTTGGAGTACCAGTAGACATCCACCATTGGATCAAGAAAAATGGAGGGTTCATATTCATTTAGGGGTACTGTAAAGGACTCCAAACAGGTACAACCTCCGTTCGGAAATAAGTGACCCTGTTTTAGTTCAAAATCAGCGTCACTTATTTTGGAATGGAGGGAATACAAGATAATGCAGGTGATTACCTTCTTGGTCATGAACAAGACAAGATGATGGCAGAAGGTAATAGAAGGAACAATCATAAGTCTTGGTTGACAGAGAGGTCACTGGAGAATTGCCGGACAACACACCAACCCCAAAAATGTTGATAGGCAACAAACATTCAATGTCACAGAAATCTGACCACACAGCAAAATGCAGCTTCTCCCAGGTCACTGCAAGGAACAACTGGATCACATGCTAACAGTTCTATTTCTAGTTTGAAGAAGACTTACAAAGGGCTGGCTTTCCAGTTATCAACGCTACACAAATCAACTAAGGAATCTCCCTTCGGTACAAAATCCACTAATATACGGCAAAAGTAACAAGCAAAACTAAGATTGTACAAGCAATGGCACTGCCTAACTGATCATTAGCTGAATCAACGTTCCCGTCTTCGATGCATCTCACGTTAAGACTTTCTGCGACTCAAGGGAGATAAAGGTGCACATTTGCGCAGCAAGGCGCCACTGGAAAGCAAGTGGCGCATTGGCAAACTGGCAATGCTAGTCATGGCAAAAGTGCGCAGATGCAGAATCTGAAGTGTTTTAACTCTGGTCCCACGCTGAACTGCTGCTCTTAGCACTTAAATGTTGATTGGCCTGAGGCTGAGGGCTCTCTCTAGTTGTCACTGGATACCACCTGTTGCCGGGATGACAGGTTGGCGAACCAAACCAAGAGGCATGTTTACACTGTTGGGATTCTCTGCTGCTCCGCTGCCATCGCAATTGGGTTCCAACAACCGTACAAGCGAGAGAAAGATTTCCATTCTGGTTACATCCCTGTTTGCCTGTATGAACAATTCAACATACGCAATCAGTGTTCTTCCTTGACTGCTACCAGCAAAGCTAAAACATAGCAGGGATTTAAAGCGATAGAAATCCATTCAACAGGTGTCATAAAAAAAATCAGCAGCAGCATTCCATAGCTCTAATGATGTGATGGTCTTTTTCAAAAATTTAACTATATTTTTAGTGGGATTCAAAATTTAAATACATTACCTCAACAGTAAAGCGTGCCCAGATTTTACTTTTACGTGCTTCCATTACACCCCTCAGGATGGTCAACCCAAGTCCTTTGATGAAATCAGCTATCTCCAAGAAGATGCCTCTATCCTCACAAATCATCTGCAGGAAACCCCATGATATCAACACATCTAAGCGACAACTACATGCGATTGTTGGTAAACAATGAGACTGCAAAAAAACAAGCGACAGCAGCATCTCGAACCATTACCTCCACAAGCATCTGACGTGGTCTGTCAAGATCCTCAACGATGATTGGACATGTCATAGACTGAGAGCCAACATCAAAGGCCCAGGTTGCACCACCTTCAAAGTAGTCTTTCCACACAGGACCGTTCTCACTGCCAAGTATCTGTATGAATACTCAACAACATAAGGACATCTTTCAATCTAACGAGTTACAAACTGTGCAGCTCAACCACAACAGACCAGCTTTCTTTCTATATAACCAAACAATAAAACTCATAGGCATGCGCATACCTTAGATTCAGTAGAATCCTTGAGTTTGTCTGCATGCTTTGTAACGCTTTGCAAGAAGAGCATGTGCTTAACTGTCTTCTCCAACAAAGCATCAATGCTGCACTGCTGACACAAATGAGATAACATTGATATGACAACAATGCAACTGCTCTGGAGTTCATGTGTGCAACTCAAAGTACAAATTTTCATAATAGATTAAAATCAGCAGGTCTACAAGAGGATACCTTAGCTCCATTAGGCACCATTTCTCGGAGCTCCTTTATACGATCCTGTATCAGCTGCCGATCCTTTGGCCGTGCCTTAGAACTCTCTCCAGGTCGAGATCTCTTTCGATTTGACTTGCTTTGTGTATCAAGACCTTTGCTGTTAGAAGCTGATGCACTTTCACATTTCATGTTCTGACCATTCTCAATCCAAAGACGTATCTGAGATTTCTGTGCTCCATTATTTTGGGAAAGACAACCATCTTCAGTCTTATCAAAGTAATATGGTTGTTTAACAATCTGTGTGGACTCATTCTTGATTACCGTTGAAGGAATGCCAGAGGAGTCACATTGCTTTAACTCTTCCAAACCAAAATGAGAAATGTTTGGAATGTCAGTCAATGCAGTCTTGCAAGAAGCATTGTCATCAGAACTCTGCTTACTGCTGGGGTTGACATTTGAGATGACAGCATCCAGTAATTGATCAGTATCAGTTAGTGAGAAGATCCCGGAACAGGGAAAGTCATTGTCTAGTGAACTGAAGAGTGAAGAAGAATCAAGACAAATCGAGGGTTCAGTTGCATCTCTGTCTAAACTATGAGATTTTGCATCACAGGAGGACACCAAATTAGCATCCACATTATGACCCAACTGATGAAATTCAGAACCAAATATATCAAACAAGTCATTATCCCATGTTGGCTGCAAAAGCAAAGAGTGAGCTGTCTCACTGGGCATAGCTGGCAGCATGCAACCATCCATATTCTTCACACCTTGTGTACTCACAGCAACACGTGGATCATTTGCTCTATCGGTATTTTGATCTTTCTGCATATGACCTGACCTACTCAATAGATTCTCTTGGGACATGCCATTCAAGCAATTAGAAACCTGAACATCAGATTGAGAAGATACAGGCAGAGCACCTTCAGATGACCTTCTTTCTTGGCGCACCATTTTCATGGTGAATTCAGAAGATTGGGGAACATTACAAGAAACTGGAGGTTGCTTCTGCCGTAACATTCCTGAACTGGAATGGCTTCCTTGTTCTGATACTTGACTTGATGTACATAAGGTAGTACTGACTACTCCGGCACTTCCAGGGAGGAAACCATAACTCCCATGACCAGTAGTCCCTTGGGATAGGCCAACTCTTCCATGTGACAGCTTCATGTCACTAGTTTCATGCATAAAAGGATTTCGGTATAGAAGAGATTTTAGCAGCGCACTCCTTGCCAAATCTGTACCGCTACCAAATTCTAACTGTCCAATGGTGTTCATCAGCATTTGCTGTTGCTCCACTGATGCCAAGCTCGATGGGACCAAATCAGAGCCTATTGCAGCACTCTGTGTATTACTTCCAAGTCGACTATCACAATAAGACGCTTGTTGTACAAACATATCGTTAGGCTTGCCATAGACAATATGCTCTCTACCAGTTAGACCATTCTGTTGTGCAGCCTCAAACAAAGATGCATTTAGTGATTTGCTACTTGACGCAGTTGCGCTATCAGATTGTCTGTATTGTTCACGTATCACTGGGAATTGACTGAAGGAATTGTCTGCAGCTTGGATGTTTGAGGCACCATGCAGAGGACGCGACTGATTCGAAGTACTTTTTACTGAAGCAGATGCAGCCATACTTGATCGCTGGTTCAGCTGAGAACACAATTTCTTTGCATGCATCACAAAACTTGTGTTCTCCATAACCTGCCGAATCCAGAAATGATAGGTTATTAACTCAAATTTATGGAGAATACAAATTCTAGCGAAGCCAAAGTGATGAACTGAGATACCATGATGAAACCCAACCATTTGATAAAAGACATGTACTCCCTCCGTTCCTAAATATTTGTCTTTCTAGACATTTCAAATGGACTACCACATACGGATGTATGTAGACATATTTTAGAGTGTACATTCACTCATTTTGCTCCGTATGTAGTCACTTGTTGAAATATCTAGAAAGACAAATATTTAGGAAAGGAGGGAGTACTATATTGGAAAAAACTGATTACATGTCAACATTTCCAGATATTCCGTTGCAACAGAGAACATTCTGATTACACCACTGATGAACATATAGAGGTATGTTCTAGCCACCCTTTAGCAGCATACATCAAAAGAAGCCATGAGTTTGCATTCTGATGGCACGTAAAAATTCCAGGCATCATTGTTATTTAAAACTCCAATACTATCCGGCACAGGAGTACAATATTTAGCATGATGTGATGGTTATATTCTTTCAAAAGAGATCTAGATATGAGATATTGTACCATAGTCAACAGCATGACATACTGATGTTAGTATGTTATACCACACAGCTAACTCGAAACAGTTAAAAACTTCAGACAAACTGAGCATATATCCTATAATACGATATAGGGAACACAATCTCTCTACACTTCTAGCATGCATTTGAAGTTTGGATATCATACCACACCAGTAGAGCCTAATTGTAGCACGCCGCGTGGTAGCACAGGAATAATCGCAATAGTCTGCAGAACAAGAAACTTTATTTAGTTCCAGAAGCAAGCAAGGGTCAAATAATTTACCATTCACAATGTTCAAATTCCACTCACCTTAATGCCAGCTATGAACTGATAATGCATCTCAGAAGCAACCTATCATGGTGAGACTAGCGTAAGATCTCCAAAACAAAACAATCAAACAACACAGATACAAGTTTAACAAAGATAACTAATAGATCCCCATGCTAGTATTACCATTATGGTGCACTCAAGACAAATCAACGTACATTCACATGTATTCTTTTGCATATAACAGACTCGTGTAAATATTCATTTACAGCTACCGTATCCCTGTGTCACTTATTTTTCCAGTATGATGCTAGTCCAAAACCAAAGCAGGCCACTGAGTTCCAAAAGCTCGAGCAGAAGGTCCCCCCCACAAGACTTATTACATGGATATAAATTCCCTGACCCGATGCTTTAAATGGTGGCCCGGCAAAATTGAACCAGAGAAAACGGAAATCGGTTAGCACTTGTACCATTTGAGAAGAAAGCAAGTACTACCTCGGATGAGAGCCCGTGATCATCCGCAGTACCATGGATGATCCATTGATGACTGCCAGTGAACGCAACACGGCCGATGGTCCTGAAAGACACAATCGCAGCAGCCATTATTAATCGAAATGGCAACCAACGACCCGGAGGAATGCATTTGTCTCATTTGCATCAACCAATGAGAAATGGTGGAGGAATCATGAAACTGCATCTGACCAAAAGATGGGGAAACAGGGAGTATGAAAAGAACTATGCCATCGCTATGCTTGCTTACCCTTCTCCCACGACATGAACCTGCTGGGCCATGTCCTTCCGAACGAGTGAGCAAATGCTGTCAACAGCAGCAGAACACCCGAGCTCAGTGGCCCGAGCTTGAGAAGCCTCAGATCCGGCGGGGCATGGCGTGTGGCCGCAGTAGCCGTCCTCCCACACCAAATGCCTGCACATATCCAAGGTGAAAAATGCAGGTAAGAAAACCACTAACAAGAGGGACCAAATTCCTGAAGCTGCAAGTACAACAGGAAGCCAAGTTCAGGGGACGAAAATTGCAAGATAAATACACACACACTCCTTATAAGTGCCAAGCCATCAGTTCCGAGCTCAAACACTCCATTGCTAACAAAATGATGAGGAGCACTAGCAGCTACTTGAATCTTCTAGAGTCAAACCAGCACACGAAACCCCGAGACTGGCAAGGCAGCTTGCAGAAGAAACAGCAGAGAATGTTGAGATGCGGGTGGAGGAGGAAACAGAGGAGGTAGCTTACACGGGGTCGGCGGCGCCGATGGCCTTCCAGAAGACGGCGTAGGACCAGCCGATGTCCTCGCAGAGGCGCCGCAGCGCGTCCCCGACCGCCATCCGCGCCACGAGTCAGAGTCAGTGAGACGACACCTTGTAGAGGACGGACAAGAAGGAAAACCCTAGCACGCCGGCTGCAGAGGCCCGCCGCCGCCGGCGCGAGGACGAGAGGAGAGAAGCAGGAGGTGGGTGAGCGAGTGCGAGAGGTAGCAGCAGCAGAGTGAATGAAGGGTATCTTAGGCGCCGCGGCAGCCGGCCCGGCCGGCCTGCTTCGCGCGGAGACCGCCGCCGCCCCTCCTCACCGCCACCGCCACCGGAGCGCCGCCTCCCCTCCTCCTCCGCGCCGCCAGCGCGAGGGCAGCCATCGCGCCGTGACGTCGCGCGGCGCGCTGGAGGACCCCAGCTGTCAGAGCCCGCGCTGGCTGTGGCTCTGGCTCTGGTTCCTCGGCCTCGGGTAGACGACGAGATCGCCTTTGTCCGCTAGCTGCCTGCCTGCTGCCGCGCCCTCCCCTCCCTCTCTCCACTTCACACTGTGTGCGCCCGCGAGAAGAGTAGTCCTCTCCTCTCTCTCTCTCTCTCTCTCTCTCTCTCTCTCTCTCTCTCGGCTCTCTCTCTGGCTTTGGTGTTCGCTTGTGCTCTGCCGCCTGCTTTGTTTACCACCATCATCTTTTCCATCTTTTTACACCCTTGGCGGCTCCGCTCCCGAGGCGAGCGGCCACCATTCCCTCCCTCACTCCCTCACTCCCTGCACTGCGCTGCGCACAGAGGTGGAGGGTAAACTGGGAATTCATTCATTCATCCCGACCGCATCACGGCTCCACCATTCCCTATTCGTCCAGGCTAGGAGTATTTTACTGCCAAGGGAATCATTCACCAAATGGCGCCATTGTCGATCGCTGAGCAAATTTAGAGACATGGGGCACAGCTTGCAAATAAATGGACACACCAAAACGCCAAGCACGGACGCTTCGTCACCGATGCATAGGTTGGCTATTAGTATGAACAAAAATGTCCTACTACCTTGATAAAAAAATTATGTGAAAACTTTAATGCACTTGCTCATGGGTGATTCCTATCGAACATTCCAGAAACAACATAAGTTAAGACTTATATTAGTTCAGTCTCAAGTAGCCAGCTTTGTCGAATCCATGACCCAGTGACTAAGGCGTTCTCATATGTGTTAGAAGTATAACTATGCTCAAGTTAGATGCTATAAGGAATTAGATAGAATAGGTTTAAGCCGTGTACGACCTGCCCTCTACTTCAAGTCTCTCTCATGTTGTACTCTGTATATACCCCACGTCCGAGTCAGATCAATACAACACAATGCAACGGGAATATCTAGCATCCTATTATTTTCCACAGTATGCACTTGTGACAAGCCCCCGCACTGAGCCAGATCAATGACTAGGAGGAAGTCATATCCCATATCGGTATGTTTTGGATGCACATGGCAATATAAAAGAGAACTTCGAATTGAAGCTTGAGGTGTTTCTTTCTTTGTGGCCTCTCTAGCTGCTCTTTCTTGTCAAGATCAAATAACATCAAGCTAAAGAATGGCAACTAGAGAGGGCCCCCAACCACTTGAAGCTATAAACAATTCTCGTCATTGTCGAACGAGTAGGGGGGATGGGGAAGGCTTATGTGAACACTACTAGCTTTTCATTGTGCCTGACCTAAGAGTTCGCGTATAGAGCCACATTAGTGAAGATTGCCCCTCTCTGACGGGCGAAGCGGGTTAAGCACCCGTTGGTAACCTAAAGTAAGTGGAGCTGGATCCTCTACCTCCGAGGGAGCTTTCCCAGCTCGTCAGGGGTAGACTGTAACTATTGGCAGCCGTGTGGACAATCTTTGTTGGTGGTGGATGTTGCCAATGACGACGTGTTTGGATTTTGTCCTTTAGTGTTAGACTTTATGAGTTTTTCCTATCATAATACATATTGCATAAATCATAGCACAACTTGCATCACATTTCATTCATTCCATCATAACAATACATATTCCATCCGTTCTATCTAAGTACAACAATTGCATTATAAATTTTATTGATGGCCAGATTCGGATAGCAGAGGGGACATTGGCAAATGAGTGGAGAAGGCGAGGACGAGACCTCATCGGCAGGTCTACTCGACTGCCAGATGGAGATGACAATGATCACGACCTTCGTGTGAGGGATCGTGTGGTCGCGGCGGGGGCGAGTGGAGATGGAGGGGTGGCGTGCGCGCGCGCGGGGGGGGGGGGGGGTAGAGAGGCACCGGTGAGGGCGCGGCGTCGCTCCCTGCGATATGCACATGGGAAAGGGGGCTTAGGGATTCTCATACCTGCTTCTATAGACGGGAGGGGAAGGTGAAGGGCATGAGCCATTGGTTGGGCCTAGTCACTGACGAGCACCTATCGTCGCCAATCATTGCCATATCAATATGGGCAATGGTGCACAATAGTCGGTGGTGTAGTAACCTCTTATGACGGGCCGAGTTGCCCGACGTAAGTGGCAAACTTCCATCACTTGAGTGCCGAGATTTGGTCCTTAGCAAGACTCTGCAGGATCTCTACCGACAAATGGTCGTACGTCCGTCAGTGCTGATGACCGATCATCAGAATGGTAATTTGATGTAGTGCCAACACCAACAAGACGGGCAAGGACATAAAATTGAGATGGCACCCCTTCCCTCCCTCGTGCGCACATGTATGAGAGCTAGGGCCAATAGGAGAGAGCAAGAGGAACTTACCGTTATAAATTATTTCAACGGCCATGTGTTTTATTTATTACGCAATGGCTAGTGTCGCTTCACATTTGTCCCATGTTAACTGGAGGCATATGCATGGTCATGGTAGTTAAGTTACCCTTATCTTGCATTGGGGCTATCAGTTCATCATCCTCCAATTTCTAGAATATTTGTTTCCCATGGCTTTTATCAATTTTCCCATGTTACAACTTTTTGCACCGCTTTTTACAACCACCAAAAGTTGTTTCAGACGAGACAATCAAGATAACATAGAAAACATGTAGCAATTGGAATGTCTGAAAACAAAACAATATTCAGCCACTTTGCGGGTACAATCAAACATATCCTTTGCATTTCTGAAGCATTTGCAATGATGCCAATATGGACCTTGGAAAGGAGGGCATGGAGTACCACCACAAATTATGCGGTCGTGTATGCTTTTGAGGAGGTGGTAGGGCAGTTTGGCGATTTTAACGGGATATTATACTACTGTAGTAGTATTGTTTGGTTTGCATAAAGAAGTGGGAAAAGCAAAGGCTAAGCCATTCAGGTGGCAGGGCCTGTCTTTTGCTTGGTGAAAATCTTTGCCAATAAAGTTGCTAGATGGGATCTTGCTTCTTCTCCTTGCATGTCACAACCCGGCCGTTTGGACAAGTATGACGTGTGTTCATATTATTATTATTACAAGAGCTGCAAACAGTAGCTGAAATTAAGTGTGTAAGAACATCTTGGTTCAAGATCTAATCAAGGAATTAGCATCCCTTTCAACAATGATGTACTAGAACTTAAGATAAAGGAAGTTCTTAGTTCTTGACCAGTCCAAGTCGCCAACACATGTGAACGATGTTACTCCAACTTCAGTAGTTCAAGTCTTTGTTTGCTTATCCGTTCAGCCAGAATTCAGAAAGCTAGGCTTAGTTAGGACAAGCAAATGGAATATTCATTCATTCTGTGCTTACAAGTCAGAAAACGAAAGCACGCATCCATTGTTGAATTTCTTTGCTTATTACTACGAGATTAACTAATCCAGTCCAAGATGGTGGAAGTCTTAATAATAATCCAACAAAGATCACTAGAGACTTGCGATCCCTAGCTACCTCATTGTCTATCTGAAGTGGAAGCGTGTCTTCTAGAAGTTACTTCAATCACACCTCCCACTCTCCTCACAAAGAAAAAGGAACACGGTGAAAGAAGATCAATCAATCTAAGTTACTCTCACCCATCCATAAGTTGTACTAGAGTTGCGACAATTAATTTGAATCGGAGGGAGCACGGACTTTGGTGCAGTTAACCTCATTCTTATCATAATGCAGATATAGCTAGTGGATACATTCACCATGTGGTGAATGGCAACGGCCGGTCCATCATCTCCATTAGGGCATGGGGTGAGAGTGACGCGAGTAGCACAAAAACAGCACATGGCCATGGATGATGGCGAGATGAGCAGGTAGCTGGGTAGGCATTGGGTGCCCTGGGGAAGAGGTAATGCATGCACTGATGCACCACCACCAGCTGCAACAACAACCCACTAGGGCGACGGACGGGGACATGATCCGCATGAGAATCTTGACCCTGGTCGCCTTGCAAATAATGCGTAACGGGATGAACAGCTAGGCCGCGTTTTATTCCCTTTTGCTTTTCGTCTTGATGAAGGCTGCTTTGCTGTTTAGCCCCGCACCCGCCCCCACCAGAATCTGATGGCGATTTTGCCTTCCGCTCTCTCCTTTTCCTTAACACGACATGATTTGGCTCGTACCGATGGCGTCCTGATTGCGATCCGGTGTGGCTGGGGAGGCATGTGCCACGACAACATTTGATCCATAGTGAGCATCAGGGTAAATCAGTGAGCATTGGTGTGGTTAGAAAGATGGTGGTATCCCCAATCCATCACGGATCAAACATTAGATTTGACACTTTGGTGCCTTGTTATATATTACGGATTCTTGTTTCACTTGGAGACGGCGTTTCTGTTGATACCGCGACGTTTATGGTGATCTCGCCAATCTTAAAGCTCTGGACTACAAGTCTACAACCGGGTCTTCGATAGACGTCATGTGAGTGCATACGTGTGATGTGTGATGGTGTGTTTTCCAATAAAAAAATAAAGGCGCAGCTACACCTATAAAACATTAGAAAATATTACATGTATGTACTGTATAATACCACAAAAAATCTAAACCCCATATTTGTAGTACTAAACAAGGAGCAGAGAAAGGACGATCCAACTAGGAATAGTGTCAAAACAGACACAAACAAAATACCAAATTTAAGACACTGTTCACATCTAAATTTGTCCTTTTCTTAAAAAGAAAAGTGGTTGTAGCAAGGTAGCATCTTATAGTGTTTGTAGTATAAGAATTCTCTTTCTCAACTGGCCCGTAAAAACGCAGGAATAGGAAAATGTAGTATTGAAATGGCATGCACATCCGAATCCCATAGGCATTGAGTTTGTTTGATTGTATCATAGGAAAAATAAAGCTTTTTTATAGGTTGGAGTGCATGCTAGAATTCCTATGAAATGTAGTACAACTTATTCTTTACAAAAAGTTCCTATAGATTCATTCCTACGAATCAAATGACCAACATAAGTGGCTTGCAATGCTCCAAATATTGTATAAAAATCGTTTGAATCAAAGAGGCCTACCATCTCATCGCCTTTCACCTAGCTAGAAACCTTGTTGTTTTTCCTAGATATAGAGGATTAAACTCATTTCTTGAAGGAGCTTTGATAGCTGATCTATTTTGTTGGAAATTCGGCTTCACATGATGCATCTTGAGTATGAATTCATATTACGTATATAATTAATTATTTGTGGAGAGAATTCGACCTAAGTGTAACGAAGGTGGGACGCAACTATTAGAACAACACAAGTTAATTTTGAACTTGAGTTCTCTTGGTATTTAGCTGCATGTGCCACAAAGGAACTAAAAACTTTAGGCCTCTTTGTTTCAAAGGATATTCATAGAAATTTTGAGGGATTCTCTGATTTGTGGGATTTTTAAAACACATTAATAGAATAAACATAGGAATATGATAGGAAATGCACTCTAAAACAAAGAATTGGTAAATACAAGAATTGTGTCAACTTGATTGGTTGGTTCACATGCATTGATTAAACACATGAATCATAATAAACTTCGTCATATTAAAGTCAAAAGCGCGTGAAAATGAATAGTTGGAATTTTATTATACAACTAGCAGACTTAGTCCAATTCTTCATGAATAGAAATTTGAAAATAAGGTCCAGGTGGATGTTAAAGAAAAAATCCTCCATTTTTTCTTGGCCCTGCTCCTTTGAACCAAATGTATGAATATTAATACCATAGAAAAACAATTCATATGTGTTCCTCCACTTTTTGTAGACTGGTTCATTTGTACTATATTCAATAGGAAAACAAACATAGCAAGACTCGCTCGCGCGTCTTCCCCTTGCTGCCTCTGTTGAGAGTCGACACGAAGTTTCCGCGCTCGGCCCGAACCCAAATCTTCTCCGACAGCGGAGCCAGTCTAAGACGTGATGGTTGATGAGCTCGGATATCCTTTGTATATAGTAGTTGTGGAATCTTCTTTAAGGTAGTTGTTTCTCTTGTGGCGGATGGCTTTATGCCGCACCCGAGGACAACGCCGGAGCTCATGAGCAGCGCTTGGTGGCCGCCTCCCACCTCCTTGGTCTGTTGTCCATGTAGGATGACAACTGCTGGTGGAGGATCGGGCCAGAGCTCCCCTGATAAGCTGGAGTGGCGACTCAATGTGGTGAAGATGGAAGTATTCTCTCCTTTCTCTCTCTCTGTCGTCGTGGTGGAGAAGGTGTGGCTATTAGTGAGACCATCCCAGCTTTTTCCTGGCAATCATTGCGTCGAAGGCGGGTCTCTGCAGTCCCTGCGCAAGCACAACTACTTCGTTCCGAGCTCATCCTCGATGATGTGATGCTCTAAAGCTACGATACCCTCTGAAACCCACTAGTTTTGGAAGTTGGATGTCAGTTTGTGTCATTGAGGGACAATGTGCGAAGCAGTCCCTGTCGTCCAAGAAGTACCCATCCCAGATGCAATCTTCTGACTTGTGATTGTCTAACAGTGGACAGTTGGAGCACACCATTGCGATCAGATGGGATGACTAGGTGGGTTGGTGGTTGATATGTCTCCAATGTATCTATAATTTTTAATTCTTAAAGGCTATTATATTACCATTTTTATATGATTTTTATATCATTTTATATTATTTTTCTAGACGAACTTATTAATTTAGTGCCCAGTGTTCGTTTCTGTTTTTTGCTTGTTTTTGTTTTCGTGAAAAATCCATATCTAGGAAGGTCCAATTATGATGCCAATTTCTGACTATTTTTCTGAACAAAGAAGGACCCTAGAAGTTTCGAGAAAGGTCGAGGGGACCCACGAGGCAGCCACATAGCCACATGGCATGGCTAGGGGGAGTGGTCGCGCCACCTGCCCATGTGGGGCCCCTGAGCCTCCGTCTAACCTAATTCCTGACCTATAAATTCCCAAAAATTCCTAAACCCTCATAAGTGAACCCGAAAGAATTTTATCGTCGTTGCAAGCCTCTATTTCGGAGTGATCCCATCTCGAGTCCTGTTCGGTGCTCTGCCAGAGGGGGAAGCCACCACGGGAGGCCTCTTCATCAACCTTGCTTCCTCCATGATGATGTGTGAGTAGTTCATTCAGATCCTACGGGTCCATAGTAGTAGCTACATTGCTTCTTCACTCTCTTTTTGGTCTTCAATACAATGATCTCCTCTTAGATCAACCTAATGTAATTCTTGTGGAATGTTTGTTGGGCTCCGATGATTTGTGGATTTGTGATCAAATTGTTCATTGAATATAATTGACTCTTGAAGTTTCTTTGTTGTATGATTGAGTAGCTATGTATGCTTCCTAAATTATTTGTCTTCTCTGGCTAAGATAGATGTGTAATTCTTTAGAGGGAGTGGTGCATAGTAGTGGGTTCAACCTCACGGTGATCTATATTCCAGCGATAGAATGGGGAGAAGGCACGTGATGTCCTGTTGCTACTAAGGATAAAATGACGGATATTGATCTTATTCTAGATTTCTTTCGGTCTACATCATGTGATCTTGCTTATCGTGTTACTCTATTTTTCATTAAATTTAATACTTTTAGATGCATGCTGGATAGTAGTCTTAAGGTGGAGTAATAGTAGTCGATGCAGTTGGATTATGGTCTACTTGTCACAGACATTATGCCTATACGAGATTATGCCATGAATGGCCATAGTTATGAATGTTGCTTATCTGTCAATTGCCAACGGTAATTTGTTTATCATGCCACTACCTCCTTTCAACAGAGATGCCACTACTGAACCTGTGGCCCCCCAGGGTCCAGTCTCTATTAATACATGTGTTGCTCTATTGCTCCTTTGTTTACCTTTATTTATTTAACCATTTTCCATATCATTATCTATCACTATTTAGTTTTAACTTGCAACTAGCAAGACGAGGGAGTTGACAACCCCCTTGCCAAGTTGGGTGCAAGCATTTTTTTGTTTGTGTGCAGCTGCTGCTTATCTTGTTAGCTTGTAGACTCCTACTGGTTTGATTAAACCTTAGTTCTTAACTAAGGGAAATACTTTTGCTGATGTGCTACATCATCGTTCCTCTTCGGGGAAATCCAACAACTCGTACATGGAGTAGCAGAAGAATTTCTGGCACCGTTGATGGAGAGTCTGGTTCTATTAAATCAGGTGCCTTCGCACAAACCCTTTTATTTATTTGTTTTATTTTCTTGCTCAATTTCCATTTAATATCTATTTGCCTTTTCTTTGCTTGCCAAAAGTTTCCAAAATACCAAAAAAAAACTTGCTTTGCTATTATTGCTTGTTTTGCCACTATGTCTACTCCCCCTACCTTACTCCTTGAGAAGGGTTCAAAAATCATCAGTCAAACAGTTGAATGACGAATCCTTAAAAGAGGCTTGGTATAGAATTCTTGAGATTCATGGAAAAATTGCTCAAATGCCACATTAGAATTTTACTCAAAAGCTTTTCTATCGGTTTATCACTTCGCCGTAGACATGTTCTAGATTTGATATTTTAAGGAGACTTTATTGGGAACAATGTTTTTGACTCTTTTGAAATGCTTTAAAACTTGCTAGGAACACCTAAAATGGAAGCAATTCAACCCACAGTTTTAGTAAGTTATCAATATACTGAATTACTTAATGCAATTAAGATTAGTATGGAAGCATTTTTAAGGGGTTATATAATATTACGAATAAGTTGAATAGTAATATGGTCACTCAAATCAAGAAGTATGATATAATGGAACAAACAATTGAAAACTATCGTATCCATAAAGCAGTAGTAGAAGCCATTAATGGTAAACTTGACCACTTGATAAGAATGTTTAATGAGAATAGAGAAAGCAAAATGGGTAAACATAAGATTGGAAGTATCTTTGAACATTTTAGGAATGACATGATTAATATCAATCCTTCATTTGATAAAACTTGATAGATTGCATTATGCCTAGCTAGAGGGCATTAAGCAATAGCGATTGTTGGGAGACAACCCAATAGATCCTTTATTTTATTTTGTTTTCAATGAGTCCACATGATTATTGCTACTGTAGTAATTGTGTTTGTGTCTTTTATTTAAATAAAGTGCCAAGTTAGACCTTTGAAATGTTGCAAATTCTTGTTTATTAGGTTATGTGCAGAAAGAGAAACTTTTGCGCCCAATATATGAATTTTAGTTCTCTGCTGGAACGCGATAAAATCATGAAAATTTTACATAGTGTTGAATTAAAAATTGTTAGCATATTCCATTTCATAAATTATATCTTTATGTACTATTCTGTTTCTGACACATTTTGTTTTGTTTTCTTTGTTTGCTTGTTTTAAAGTTTCCATGACATATATTGAGGGATATAAATTGTGGAAATGATAGAATACAATAGACATTGCGGAACCTTACAATTTTTTTAGAGAGTTTGATTTTTACAGAACATTACCTTCCTTCCTAGGATTTTTGTGAAGAATGGATTTCTTCAGAACGTTGCAGAGAGTTTGATGCCCCTTGAGGCTCTCGAACATTCCTATTTGAAGAAGTTTCTTCAACCTAACATTTTCATCAGATTATTATGGTATCTTCAGGTGAGGGGTTAGGAACCACATCAATAGTAGAAGCATTTCTTTTGGCGGAACTAGAAGATTTAGCATTTGATTCATCATTGTCGTGTTCAAGGCATGTTAAGCAAGGTGGTATGAACACCTCAGGCTGATCCTTTAGTTGTTGGGAGAGAAGAGAATTTTGCACCAGTAAATCATCATGAGCCTCTCTCAGCGGCTCGAGTTCCCATTTCCATTTCAGGTAATCCTAAGTCAGCTTCTCATAGTCAGCTAAGAGAAAATCATGATTCTTGCTTACCACTTCCATTTGTGACTCGAGATCAGAGTGCTCTTCTGCGAATGTTTGGTTTTTCTCCATATCCTCGACCAACAACCCTTCAGACTTCACTACTGTAGGATGGTCCTAACGCGACACATGTGTAGGCGACCAATCAACCAAACTATGTGTGATGCATGAATGGCAAACGGTATCGTAACAAAACTGTCACCAATAAAATGAACTGTGTGCGATTGCGGAGACATCAAGCATGATTCAGATTAGAGTCGCGTGTGCAATACGCGGCATATTTTGATCCGTACGAACTGTTTGCGATGATCCAAGACAACATAAATTGTCAGCCAAATCAAGGTGTGTGCGTTAGACGGCATATAGTTCACTCGGATGAACTGTCTGCGATGAGCCAAAACAACATAAACGGTTAGCCAGATGAAGGTATGTGCGCTAGACGGCATACAATTCACTCGGATGAACTGTTTGCGATGAGCCAAAACAACAGAAACGGTCAGGCAGATCAACATGTGTGCGATAGACGGACACTGTGCACTCAAAGGAACTGTTTGCGATGAGCCAAAATAAGCAAAACGATTCATCTTAACAACATGTGTGTGATATGCGGCAAATAGGTCTGTAATTAGAATTGTGTGGGAACACCGATAATAATACACATGATTCCTGCTAATAAGCCGTGTGTGTTGTGGGCAAATGGTTGTTGGTATACAATTGTCAGTGATTGATGGAATCATCACCAAGGGGTTCCATAGTTAGTCCATGTGCGATGTGATTTGCTCTGTCTGCACAACATCTATGCTCTGTCTACAGAAGAACAACATATATACTTATAAGGAACCTGATTGCATAACCAAATTAAACATCCAATTATATAAGTGACTATACACAACATTCACACACACCTCAATAAACAATTACATGCATACTAAATTAGGAGAAATGATCATCTAATTATCTACTTCTTGTGACACTGCTGCCGCTGCTCTATAGCTCGATCCCTCGCCTGGGGCAGGACGAAGGAACTTCGTATTCCTTCATCATGTCAACGATCCAGCTATACATCTCGTAGCTTGTGTACACGTCTTTGGCCACATACTTGACGTGCTCTTCATCCAGTCTCTGCACCCAGGCACTGTGCCAGGCGGTCTTGTTCTTCTTGCTCTCATCCTTCATCTTCCTATTGTAGGAGTCGATAATGATCGAGGTGAGGTCAACCAGGGAGTCCTTGTTCTTCGTGCTGCCCCAGACCCTATACTAGCCTTGGATGTCGACAAGCTTCTAGCAGGCCAAGCCCGAAGTCTCGAGTACCTTCTGATCATTCTCGCTGTCCACCATAGAGAACCTATAGTCAGGCTATTGGTAAACCTGGAGAAACACTCGCAAGGCCTTATGGCCAGGGAGTAGTGGTAGACGAGAATGTGATGGTGCACACACAATTGGGCGACAGCAGCCTTTTGATCATACCTGACACGATCGCCAGTGAACTCGAGGTCGAAGCCGACCACTTGGTACTTTTCCTCATCAAGTAACCGCTCCATAGTGTGGATGGAGCTCTCCACCAAGACCATCTCATTCGTGTACACCACCGGTAGGTCCTTACCCCTCACATGGGTGTCCAATATGTGACGCGTGGTGAACTTCCGCCTGTCATCGTCAGCCATTGGGAGCGCCATTGGAGCCGATAGATATCTTCTCTGTATGTGTCACCGTGGATGTGCTTATTGTGTCGTGGGGCGCGAGAGCTTAAGATAAATGGCCGCGGGAATAAATGGGGGCCAGACGGCCTAGATTCTCGGCACACAGTTTTTGCAGCGGGTAACTACATCGTGGCGCCGCGCCCGGCGCAACTGCGTGCATATGGCACCCCGAACGTATGTGACCGTGCACTGGTCCCAAATGCTCGCAGACCGCACAGAGGGATGCGAGCAGAGCATGCAGCGATTGCATCAACCGCGAGCAACTACACGCATAGAGCAGTTGAGCACGCAGGGAATGACCGTCTACAAGCCGGCCGGCGGTTGCAAGCCGGCATCGTGATGTGAAACTGCGTCGCATTCCACATGTCATCGTGGGCGAAAAATCGTTTGCGACGCTGCGTAGAGAACGACCGTGTGCTAGGTAATTAAATCACAAATATTTTTATATTATCCGTATTTGTATGTGTCATTTCGTCCTCCTCTCGCATGTCTTGTCACCACGCTGACGCCGAAGGCTTTGAGTGCAAGCTTGAGCACCGCACATGCGTTTCTTTTCGCCACACATTGGCTCGAAGAGGCGCCAATGAATTTCCGGCGAACCCGTTGCCGCGCAACCGCGCAGATTCCCGCGTGCAACCGTGCAAGCTTCCAGGCCGGCTCGGCGAAAACCCCCCAAAACACCAATTCTTACCGGCCTACTATATAAAAACTCATGGCCGGCGAGTCCGCATCGCATTTTCCCCTCCCTCCCCGTAGCTTATCTTGTCTGCGTCTCCCACAATCGCCAATGGCAATGGTCCATCATCATCGCTCATCCACTCCGCCGCCATCAGAGGACAACTCCAACTGGGAGGCTACACCATGACGGCGGCACAGTCCCCGACAGCATGTACTGCGCGTGGCGCCCTGTTGGGTGTGCACACAACACCCACCACACGCTTTGCCATGGCTGCCCAACGGCAGCTATTGCTGGCTGTCGTTGCCGCCACCCCATCGTCGGCCGCCGGGGCCATCGCCCCCTCCACTACCGTGGCCCAAAGGCGAGAGGTGGCCGTCGTGGCCGCCACCCCACTGCCGACGGACGGGGCCATCATCCGCTCCACCACCGCGAGCCGAAGGCGGGAGGTGGAGGCTCGCATTTGCGTTAGTGGCCTTGAGCGCTACACCGAGTTCCTACGGGAGGAGGATGAGCGCCTAGTCGAGCACGCAAAGAGTTACCGCCACCATGGCCGCAGTAGAAGTCGCTACTGTGGCTCATAATGCGGAGAACTACGAGGAGTCATGTCGCTTCGAGAGGAATCGTCAGGAGCGATAGAGGGCATTCGAGCTGGGTGTCGCTCAAGGTGCCTCAGCGGCAGGCACTGGATTCCACTCCCCCAGCTCGTCAGTAGACTCCTCCTACCCTGCCGCTTACTAAGCGTGCTCGACAGTGGAGAGGCTGCTGGAAGTAGTACAAAGACCCTCCATAGTAGTATTTAGGCGCTATTTTGTTCAATCCATCTGACTATAGATATGGTTGAACTATACTATGTACTTAAAATTAGCTGGTATATATAGTTGAACTAACTATTTTAGTGCGTGGTTGGCAACAATTGGGGAAAAGTTTTTTCCGTTCAGCTGTCAAATTGAACTGTTTATATAAAGAATGACTGCTTAATCTATGAATGCAATCTATGCTTACTGAATTTCCGTTGCTAAATTAGACAGTTCTAGTGATTTTTAGCTGCAAAATTTAACAAATGGCAGTGTTACAAGGTTGAAAAATGCAATGTTACTAGATTAAAAAGTGCTCATGTTTCGAATTTGACAAATGGCAATATACCCAATATGAAATATGCAAATTTTACCAAATATCTGTACGTGGTTGCGCACGGGTCATCATACAAAATCGTCTATGAGGAAGAGATGTATAAATCCTGCACGCGGGAACCATAGCTCTCGCTTTGCGCACGGGTGTTCAATATGAAATGTTTGCGATGAAGAGATGCACAAATCCCGCCCATCAAATTTTACCTTGGCTTAGTGGCGAAGGAACCATAGCTCTTGTTTTGCATACAGATATTCTATCTGAATCGTTTGCAATGAGTGTTTTATTTAGAAAAAAAATTGATATTTTTTTATTTTTTACTTTGATAAGTCTACATATTCAGAGAGAAAATGCAAGTTTGTTTGAACCATAGATTTCATCTGGTCAAACTGTGACTTTATATTCATACAATCAAGATACAATATTAAAAAAACTAATTGCGGAGGCAGCGTGCTACGCCGGAGTTGTCGTCCTCCCGGATGTCATTGTTCAAGTCTTCAAGCCAGCACATGATGTTATGGATTTGCAAATCAAAGATCTGGTCATCGCGTGATCGTTGGGCGAGGCGGGGGGATGGCGACTCGTGGCGTTGTGAGGCAGCGGTTGACGGCGGCGTCTCATGATGCTGAGGGACAGCACGGCGGGTGCAGGCGCGCGCACGGGCACGAGCACGGTGGGTGCAGGCAAGTGCACAGGGACCGACACTGCAATGGGTGCAGGGGCATGCACGAGTCCATGTAGGGCGCTGGCACATACACGAGCTTGCGCAGGTCCGCTGGACCTCGCTAACGCCCGCGGCTTCCAGCGCTGCGATGGTGCTCGGCAACCAGCCCGTCAATGCCACGGGGATGGTCCCTGGCATGAGCTCGGGGATGAGAGTTGGCACGGGCACGAGGGCAGCATCCACCGAGGCTAGATCGTTCAGGGCCATGTCCCTGAGGGCCCATTGTCGGTGTCAAAACCGGCGGATCTCGGGTAGGGGGTCCCGAACTGTGCGTCTAAGGCGGATGGTAACAGGAGGCGGGGGACACGATGTTTACCCAGGTTCGGGCCTCTCGATGGAGGTAATACCCTACTTCCTGCTTGATTGATCTTGATGATATGAGTATTACAAGAGTTGATCTACCACGAGATCGTAGAGGCTAAACCCTAGAAGCTAGCCTATGGTCTGATTGTTGTTGTCCTATGGACTAAACCCTCCGGTTTATATAGACACCGGAGGGGGCTAGGGTTACATAGAGTCGGTTACAAGGGAGGAGATCTACATATCCGCATCACCAAGCTTGCCTTCCACGCCAAGGAGAGTCCCATCCGGACACGGGACGAAGTCTTGAGTCATGTAGCTTCATGGTCCACCAGTCCGACAGAAGGATATAGTCCGGCTGTCCGAGGACCCCCTCATCCAGGACTCCCTCAGTAGCCCCTGAACCAGGCTTCAATGGCGATGAGTCCGGCACGCAGATTGTCTTTGGCATTGCAAGGCGAGTTCTTTCTCCAAATTCTGAATACCTGTTGAGTAGTGTCCGGCTTCCCATAAATGTTGCACTCCTTGGCTTCCGCGCCTAATAATGGATATCCTCCACGCGTCGAGCGAATGCGAGAAGTTGGGGCATTTTTACATTTGCCACCCTAGCCATGTGGGTAAATCATCTATTAAAGAGACGGGGATTCTCAGATCCAGATCACACCATCCTCCCACAGCGAGTATCCATCAGAGCGCGCCCGGAAAAAATCCATTCCAACATGGCCGGTCGTCGCAGCTCCTCCTCTCGCTCCCGTAGCCCTAAGCCCGGCAATTGGAAGAAGTGTTCCGTCCCCCACAGCCAATTAGTAGAGTTACAGACCCAGGGATTTCTCCCCCCAGCGTATATGGTCCCCGTTCGAGCCGGGCTCGCCACCTATAATGGCGGGGAGCAAGCAGAGATCTTTCCCAACCCATCCATGGCGGAGCGGGTATGCCTTGTCCCTTACTTATTAAGAGGGCTTGGATTTCCAATTCATCCGTTCCTCCGCGGGCTCCTGGAGTTCTATGGCCTCCAGCTGCATAATTTCACTCCCGCCTCCATATTACACATCGCTGGTTATGTCGCCCTTTGCGAGCTGTTTCTGGGCTGCGAAGCTCATTTCGATCTATGGAAGAGGCTATTCTACCTCGTACCTCGTACACAGGAGGGGTCAATATACCAAGTGGGCGGAGCCGAAATATGGCTCATCGCCGGGACCGGATACCTGTCCGGTACTCCGAAGAAGACATCCGAGGACTGGCCTTCGGAGTGGTTTTATATGGAGGACTCCCACTTCCAGACCCTATTCGGATGGGCCTTCCTGAGTTCGACAATGCTCCCCTGAAGAAACGCCGCTGCTGGCGCCCTCGGAGCCCCCAGGAGGAAGATAACGGAGAAGTCCTTTACCTGATGGGCCGGATAAAAATGTTGGCTCAATCAGGACTGACAATAATCGAGGTTATGTCAATATGTATAATGCGGGGGGTACAGCCACATCAATATCGGGGGCATCCCATGTGGCACTTTAACGGAGAAGATGATGCCACCCGCTGCGGTCGTAAGGGACCGGACTCAGTCGCTGCTCTAGCAAAAATCCTGTCCGATTTGTACAAAGGAGAGGAAGAGGAGTTCATCCGCATTAAGCCACGGGATGGATTCTCCATGTACAACCCTCCAAGCTGGGTGAGCTGTCACTTTTTACTCCCAACCTTCCCGCATTCTTCGTCATAAGTACTTACCTTGCCATTTCATGGCAGGAACTGCGAAAAGCTGTAAGGGAGGTCCACAGTCCGCCTCCACAACCGGGGGACCCTGACCGGGCCCTCAATCCCGGACTCGAAGAGGATCTGGACATATTTGTGGAGCTGATCGACAGGACATTCTATCAATTGAGCTGCGATGATGCCATGGTGGCCATCATAGCCGATTATCCTGGACTACTCCCTGCATCGCATGTAAGTAAAACCGGAGTCCCAACTTCTGAGAAGGATCCCCTTTTCTGCACTTCACCTACCACACACATATGGTGTCTTACAGGGAAGGCCCCCGGGACGCCATGCCGAACCCGCAGTGACTCACCAACAAGGGGCACCGAAGCCGGGTAGGCTTAAAAGGAAGGCGGTCAGGACTGAGACGCCGTTGTAGAGGTATGAAACAAAACCCCGCTCCGTGGTTGTCGTCTTTTAAAATATAATAACGTCCATGTTTCCTAGTAGGAAAAACACTCGCCGGACTATATCCGGAGAGGCTGCCGGTCATGCCTCCACCAGTCGGGCTCCAGAGCCGGACATGGAGGTGGACGCTAATATGGGGCGAACGCCGGATGTTCCTCCTACAGAGGATGCGGATAGGCTATCTGCTACAAATTCCGAAGTGGAGAGCGCCATGAATCACAGGCGTCGCCGGGCCGTACTTCGTGACGCTTGTTTCTCCCAAGAGGCGTTCGATGCCTTCAATTCAGGAGACGCGTAACATTCGAGCTGCTCAAAATGGTCTTGCCAGAGCCACGGACCAGTATGTAAAGGATATACGGGTGAGGAAATCTAATAATTATGTATATCAGTAGCCCCTGAGACTTGAAACAGTTGACACAACTGATTTAAGGATCATTATTTGTGCAGGTTCTTACAGAGAAGAATACCCACTTGTCTCAAGAGTTGGAAGAGTGCAAAGCCCAGCTACGGGCCGCAGTTGCCGCGCTGAAGGAGTCCGAGAAGGCCCCCTCTGGTAACACTTGTCTCTATTGCAAAGAATGACAGGTACCAGATAGTATGCGGCATGCATGCAAATCTAACAATAGATTCTACAGATGACTCCGGAGTGAATCCGGAGGTCGTGATAGGGAATGAGCCGCATGCCCAACGACAGCTAAAGGCTGGTGAGCGCGTGCTTAAAAAGGTTAGGCAGGAGAAAAACAATCTCCAAGATGCCAATATCCAGCTGGGCGTGAACTGAAAGATGTTCGGGCCCAGCTTGCTGACTCCGTAAAGGAGAATAAGAGGCTTCGACGCGGCATTTTCAGTAAGTGCTTGAACGAACTTTTAAAGAGTTCGGCGAAGAAACCGGCTAACAGATTTATATCTGCAGGTATGCTGACGGGTCGTCCCGAGGAGGAGATGCCCGGGTTTGTGGGTGATCTTCTGCCAGAGCTCTCACAACTGCACGAACAAGTTCGGCAGGTGATGCGGGGCATTGCCCAAGCCTTGTGGCCATCTGTCTCCCTGCCAGGAGGCATGGGGGGAGCTTGTAGAGAAGCTCAAGGGAGCGCGGCGGTGCTTCCGATTATGGAAGATATCAGCCTGCCGACAAGGTGCAAGGGAAGCCTGGGCCATGGTGAAGACGCGGTATACCAAGGCTGACCCTAACCACATGGCCGAGGTCAGACCTGTGGGGCCTGATGGGAAAGAGATCCCCGTCAGTTTGGTGTATGACCAAGTAGAATTAGCCGCAAAGTATTCCCAACAGGATTGTAGGCTAGACAGCCTGTTGGATGGTATAGAAGAAGAATTTAGTCAGTCTAAGTGACTGTGTACTTCAAGTGACATATATTGTCCCTAGCCGGATTGTAAATCATTTATCATGGCAGACCTTTTCGCTTCGACCTCTGGACCCGATAGTCCGGAGTGTATCCGAATACCCGCTCAGTTATGTAAAAACCGGGGTACGCGTGGCGTAGGGGTCATAAGTGCTTGAACAGACAAGTACCCAACTAGCTATGTTATATTACATGGATAGTAAGAAACATCTTCCAGGGAGAATAGTTCCGTTAAGGGTTCCTTTCCCTGGGTACGCATGCCCTAATGTGCATGTCCGAACTGCGAAAAGAGACGCAGGCTATAAACGTCTGGGGGCATGTATTAAAATAAATAAAAGTCATCTTTTGTTCACCGACCGAGTATTCCCTTAAGAACGCTAGCTTTCGGCTTCACCCAGTCTGAGGTACACATCCGGCTGACCCGGCAGTAACAATCGCAGAGGTGCTCCCCTTATGCCTAGCCGAATTAACGGGAACGTAGGGCATAAACACAAGAGCCAGGCAACCCAGCTTGGCCAAAACTTAAGTCATATCGATGCATATATTGGCGAAAAAAGGTACATGTGGAAGAATAACACATGTGTGGGGCATAGAGCCCAGAAAATAGTTATATTAAGCTTCTGTATAAGAAGCCCCCAGGTATAATGAGCGCGGTTAGCGCGTCAATATTGTGTAGTCAAGACACAATTTAGCCTTTTAAGGCCTTGAAGAAAAAGGAAAAAGAAAGAGATAAAAGACAGATAACGGATATGTAAAAAATTGACGGAGGTAAGGAGACGAACATAGAGTCCGGCACTAGGCGTAGAACCTTCGGAGTCTAGCTGCGTTCCATGGGTTTGGCTCGAGTCGATTGTCCGATGCATCCCGCAGACGGTACGCTCCACCGGTCAGAACTTGGTCAATAATGAAGGGACCTTCCCATTTGGGTTTGAGCTTGTTCTTTTTCTTCTCCGGTAGGCGTAGAACGAGTTCGCCAACGTTATAAGTTTTGGCCCGTACTTCTTTGCTTTGATACCTTCGAGCCTGTTGCTGATAGAATGCGGAACGGGCTTTTGCCACGTCACGCTCCTCCTCCAGGGCGTCCAAACTGTCCTGCTGATCAAGCTCGGCTTCTTTCTCTTCATACATGCGCACTCGAGGTGAGTCATGAATTATGTCGCAGGGCAGTACCGCCTCTGCGCCGTACACCATAACAAACGGTGTGTATCCGGTGGTGCGATTCGGCGTGGTCCGCAGCCCCCATAGTACGGAGTCGAGCTCCTCTACCCAGTGCGTGTTTGATTCCTTTAAGGACCGCACTAATCTGGGCTTAATGCCGCTCATGAAAAGACCATTTGCTCCCTCGACTTGACCGTTAGTTTGCGGGTGATAGACAGAAGCATAATCGAGCTTGATGCCCATGTTGCTGCACCAAAGTTTTACCTCGTCGGCTGTAAAGTTCGAGCCGTTATCGGTGATGATGCTGTGGGGGACGCCATAACGGTGTACAACCCCAGATATGAAGTCTATCACTGATCCGGATTCGGCCGTTTTGACTAGTTTGGCTTCTATACATTTGGTGAATTTATCCACCGTGACCAATAAGTATTTTTTCTTATGGCTTCCCCCTTTGAGGGGTCCGACCATATCAAGCCCCCAGACCGCAAAGGGCCAAGTAATGGGGATTGTTTGGAGAGCGGTAGGCGGCATATGGCTTTGATTTGCAAAAAGCTGGCAACCGACGCAACATTGGACGAGGTCCTGTGCGTCTGCTCGGGCCGTCGGCCAGTAAAAACCTGTACGGAAGGCCTTGCTTACAAGGGCCCGAGCTGCGGCGTGGTGACCGCCGAGTCCAGCATGAATTTCTGCCAGGAGTTGCCGTCCTTCCTCTTCGGAGATGCACCTTTGAAGGACTCCGGTAGCGCTTTTCTTATAAAGCTCTCCCTCGTGGACCTTGTAGGCTTTAGACCGTCGCACAATGCAACGTGCCTCGTTTGGGTCCTCAGGTAGTTCCTGCCTAGTTAGGTAGGCCAGGAAGGGTTCTGTCCACGGGGCGATGACAGCCATAATCACATGGGCGGAAGGTGTTATTTCGATGGCAGAGGCGCCGATTACGTCAGAGTGTTCGGTATCTGGTGTTGTGGCCGGGTCTGGACTATTGTTACTGGTCTCTCCTTCCCATACCACGGATGGCTTAAACAGCCTTTCCAAGAAGATATTTGGTGGGACAGGGTCGCGTTTAGCGCCTATGCGGGCGAGGATATCCGCCGCCTGATTGTTTTCCCGGGCCACATGGTGGAATTCAAGCCCCTCGAACCGAGCTGACATTTTGAGGACGGCATTGCGATAAGCCGCCATTTTTGGGTCCTTGGCGCCGAAATCTCCATTTATTTGAGATATTGCGAGGTTCGAACCCCCCCGCACCTCTAGGCGTTGAATGGCCATGGAGACTGCCATCCGGAGACCGTGTAACAGGGCCTCGTATTCTGCTGCGTTGTTGGAGTCTGTGTATAGTATTTGGAGTACGTACTGGACTGTATCTCCGGCGGGGGATGTCAGGACGACACCAGCCCCCAGACCCGCCAGCATTTTAGAGCCGTCAAAGTGCATGATCCAATTGGAGTACGCGCCGTATTCTTTAGGGAGTTCGGCTTCTGTCCATTCGGCGACAAAATCAGCCAGTACTTGCGACTTAATGGCTCTTCGTGGTTTATATGTTATGTCGAACGGGAGGAGCTCGATAGCCCATTTAGCAATCCGGCCCGTGGCATCGCGGTTATTTATTATGTCGTTGAGTGGTACTTTTGAGGCCACCGTAATTGAACACTCTTGAAAGTAGTGTCGTAATTTCCGGGATGCCATGAATACCGCGTATGCTATCTTTTGATAATGTGGGTACCGTGATTTGCATGGAGTGAGGACAGTGGATACATAGTATACCGGCTTTTGAAGTGGGAATTTATGTCCGTCCGTCTCTCGTTCGATGACGAGCACTGCGCTTACAACTTGGTGCGTTGCCGCTATATATAACAGCATCGGTTCGCCGACATTTGGCACGGCCAAGATTGGGTTGGTGGCCAGGATGGCTTTTATTTCTTCCAATCCGGCCGTGGCCGCATCCGTCCACTCGAAGTGCTCGGTGCGCCGAAGAAGGCGATAAAGGGGTAGGGCCTTTTCTCCTAATCGGGAGATAAAGCGGCTTAAGGCCGCCACGCATCCAGTTAATTTCTGAATTTGCTTGAGGTCTGTTGGGATAGCCAACTGTGACAGAGCTCGGATTTTAGCCGGATTTGCTTCGATTCCTCTACTGGTGACGATGAATCCCAGGAGCTTTCCGGCGGGCACGCCGAAAATGCATTTTTCCGGATTGAGCTTGATGTCGTATGTTCGGAGATTGTCGAACGTGAGCCTCAAGTCGTCTATTAAGGATTCGACGTGTCTGGTTTTAACGACCACATCGTCTACGTATGCCTCCACTGTTTTGCCGATCTGTGTTTCCAGGCATGTCTGAATCATGCGTTGATAGGTTGCACCGGCGTTCTTAAGCCCGAAAGGCATGGTGTTAAAACAGAAGGGGCCATATGGGGTGATAAATGCCGTTGCGGCTTGGTCGGACTCCGCCATCTTGATTTGATGGTATCCGGAGTATGCGTCGAGGAAACACAATGAGTCGTGTCCTGCAGTAGCGTCGATAATTTGATCGATGCGGGGGAGGGGGAAGGGATCCTTGGGGCAAGCCTTGTTAAGGTCCTTGAAATCGACACATAGGCGCCAGGATTTATCCTTCTTTGGTACCATCACCAGGTTTGCTAGCCAGTCCGGATGTTTTATTTCTCTAATGAATCCGGCCTCCAGTAACTTGGCTAGCTCCTCTCCCATGGCTTGTCGCTTAGGTTTAGAGAAACGCCGAAGAGTCTGCTTGACCGGCTTGAATCCCTTTAGAATGTTAAGGCTATGCTCGGCCAGCCTGCGTGGGATTCCTGGCATGTCTGAAGGATGCCAGGCGAATATGTCCCAATTCTCGCGCAAGAACTCCCGTAGTGCGGCGTCTACAGTGGGGTTTAACTGTGCCCCGATGGATGCTGTTTTTGTAGGGTCCGTTGGGTGGACTTGGAATTTGACTATTTCATCCGCTGCTTTAAAAGAGGTGGACTTGGATCTTTTGTCGAGTATCACGTCGTCCCTGTCCACTGTGGAGCGCAGCGCAGTTAATTCCTCGGCCGCGAGGGCTTCGGATAACGCCTCGAGGGCCAGTGCGGCTGTTTTGTTTTCGGCGCGGAGTGCTATGTCCGGATCACTAGCTAGAGTGATGATTCCATTGGGCCCGGGCATTTTGAGCTTCATGTACCCGTAATGGGGTATGGCTTGGAAGATCGTGAATGCCTCCCGCCCTAGAAGGGCGTGGTATCCGCTATTGAACGGGGCCACTTGGAATGTGATTTCTTCGGACCTATAATTCTCCGGCGTGCCGAATACCACATCTAGTGTGATTTTCCCAGCACATCGTGCCTCCCGACTAGGGATGATTCCTCTGAAGGTCGTGCTGCTTTGCTCAATGCGGTTTCTGTCTATTTCCATTTTTTGAAGAGTCTCCTCATAGATGAGGTTTAATCCGCTGCCGCCGTCCATGAGCACTTTAGTAAGCCGGAAGCCGTCCACAATTGGACTAAGGACCAAGGCGGCTGGTGCTCGGGCTGTTCGGAATTTAGGTTCGTCACTGGCATTGAAGGTGATAGCCGTATCGCTCCATGGATTTATTGCTGCCACGTGGCAGACTTCGGCAAGGCTGCGGAGTGCTCGCTTACGCCTATTATTTGAGGCGAAGGTCTCGAAGACTGTCAATACTGTATTGTTGTTTTCCACGGGATGGTGCTCTGCGGTATTGTTAATGAGGAGATCCTCATAGCTCTTGGCCACCTGCCGGAGTACCCAACATGCTCTAAGGCTGTGTGTTGGTATGGTATCCGCTGTACTGTGAATTTTGCATGGCCCATTAAGCCATCCCTCCAACACGGTTCCACGCCCTGTAGTGGGCTTTTGCTTCTTTGTAATTGGGTCGGGCGACTTACGAGAGTGCACCCTTTTAGTTCAGACTGGGGGTTTTGTCAGAGCCGGAGGATCCCAAAATTTGTTTGGGTTTTCCAGGCGCTTTCCATCGCATAGTACTTCCGTACTATGGCTGCCAAGTCAGCGAAGTGTGCTATGTCATGGCGAATTATGGCGTTGAGGATTCCCTTGTCCGTGCAATTATTGCAAAAGAATGAAATTGCGTCGTCCTCGCGACAGTCGTTGACCTTGTTCATTACAAGGAGGAATCTGGCCCAATAGTGGTGTACTGTCTCCTGGGGCTCTTGTCTAATGTGGGAAAGATCATTTATATCTGGGTGGGTGGGTGGATTTAAGTCCGAACCTTGACCCGATCTGAGACCCAGGGGTGAGGAGTTTCCGATCTTGGCAGTTCGGGCTCCGGGATGTTGCCCAATAGGTCTGGCCCGCTGCCTGATTCTAGGTTCAGGGTTTGGGCGATGTCCTCCCGTAGACGGGTATCCGGCTCGGAGAGCTTGGGAATCCGGACATAGTTTGTCCTCAAGATAGAGGAAGAATCGCCGCATTGCTCCTCCACCACCGCTATCTGATGGGTGACCGGCGGGGAGTTAATCTCCCTTTGGTCGGGTTTAAGCCCGATCTGATCATAGTCCATAGCGACTCCCAAAGCGGCGATGCGATCCAAGAGCTCGTTCAAAGAAGAGAGCTCTATTGGATCCAACTGCTCGGCGAGTCCCGAGCTGACGTGGAGGCTGTTTTCGATGACCCGAGAAGTCATCGTCGGCGCAGCGGCCGAACAGGCGGTCATGACGAAACCGCCTAGTCGAAGAGTTTGGCCTAGAGCCAGGGCTCCCCCAGAGGTGATGTTGTCCTTGACAACAAGGCGAGCCATCCAACCTTATGATGACGGCACAGTGGAACTCTCAATGAAAGCACCAATGTCGGTGTCAAAACCGGCGGATCTCGGGTAGGGGGTCCCGAACTGTGCGTCTAAGGCGGATGGTAACAGGAGGCGGGGGACACGATGTTTACCCAGGTTCGGGCCCTCTCGATGGAGGTAATACCTTACTTCCTGCTTGATTGATCTTGATGATATGAGTATTACAAGAGTTGATCTACCACGAGATCGTAGAGGCTAAACCCTAGAAGCTAGCCTATGGTCTGATTGTTGTTATCCTACGGACTAAACCCTCCGGTTTATATAGACACCGGAGGGGGCTAGGGTTACACAGAGTCGGTTACAAGGGAGGAGATCTACATATCCGCATCGCCAAGCTTGCCTTCCACGCCAAGGAGAGTCCCATCCGGACACGGGATGAAGTCTTGAGTCTTGTATCTTCATGGTCCACCAGTCCGGCAGAAGGATATAGTCCGGCTGTCCGAGGACCCCGTAATCCAGGACTCCCTCACCCATTCCTCCTTATTTTCTATCTCCTCCGGCTCGGAGTCGACTACACCAAACCGGAAGACTAGTGGCAGATGATCCTTATGCGCCATGGCGTAGGTGGAGGTTTGGGATATAAGATTTAGGTGGGAGCGGAATGGGAGGCGAAGAGTATGGACGCCTATTAAATAGCGACTCGGGTGACATTAATGGAGAAGTTGGGAGTGAGGCAGGTGGCGATGGAGGTCAAAGGGCTCGCTTCCTAGTGAGCCTGCATAGCGTACTACTCACACTCCTCCTGGTGAGCTTGCACAGTGGACTGCGCTCGCACGCCTCCTATCTACACTAGAAAAAATACACTTCCATGATGATACGTGTTTGTCACAGTAGGTCACGTTTTCTGTCATGCATGTACATCCATGACGATTTTATGACAGAATCAAGATAGTCATACCTGTGCTGTCGTAGAAGTGTTCCATGACATTACCAAAATTATCATCACGGAAGTGTCCACTTCCATGACGATAATCGCGCGTCATAGAAGTGCTTTCGTCAAGGGTGACCAACACATGGCATCAACCGCAACGGGTCGCCGTTAAGCTATCGGGTCCGGTTTTGGATCCGATAACCCGTTAACATCCCGGACCAATGGGGATTTTCCATGTGTAAAATTCTCATTGGCCGGAGGAAACACGTGTTTGCTCAACGTTGGGACAGATGTCATCCACTCATTAGACAGGAGGCGCCTATGATACGTCAACACGTGGCACCGCCCCAAAAGAGGCCCATTCCAGTGAAAAGGCCGGCCCAGCTAAAGGCCCACCATGTTTTTTCAGACACTAGTGGGCTGTCCCGTTAACAGCCTGCCATGTTTTGGGCCAAATTGAGGCCCATAGCAGATCAGGCCCGTTCACAGCCTGCCGTGTTTTGGGCCAAATTACGGCCCATATTGGATAAGGCCCGTTAACAGGCCATTGTTCTTTTGGGCCCATTCTAAGACATGTTTGTATTTCAGCCTGTTAAATGCCCGTTTACCAGTTCGGCCCGATAATAGTTTCGGCCTGTTACCGGCCCGTGGTGCATCTGGGACGTTGTCGGCCCAATTTTGTTGGGGAACGCAGTAATTTCAAAAAAATTCCTATGATCACACAAGATCTATCTAGGAGATGCATAGCAACAAGAGGGGAGAGTGTGTCCACGTACCCTCGTAGACCAAAAGCGGAAGCGTTTAGTAACACGGTTGATGTAGTCGAACTTCTTCGCGATCCAACCGATCCAAGTACCGAACGTACGACACCTCCGCGTTCAGCACACGTTCAGCTCGATGACGTCCCTCGTGATCTTGATCCAGTTGAGGACGAGGGTGAGTTCTGTTAGCACGACGGCGTGGTCACTGCGATGATGATTTTACCGGCGCAGGGCTTCGCTTAAGCACTACGACGATATGATCGAGGTGTGTAACTGTGGAGGGGGGCACCGCACACGGTTAAAGATCAACTTGTTTGTTCTAGGGTGCCCACTGCCCCCGTATATAAAGGAGGGAGGAGGGGAGGGCCGGCTGGCCCCTAGGGCGCGCCCAAGAGGAGAGTCCTACTAGGACTCCCAGTCCTAGTAGGATTCCACTAAAAGGGAGAGAGGGGGAAGGAAGGAGAAGGAGAGGGAGTAGGAAAGGGGGCGCCGGGGGCGCCTCCCCCTTCCCTTGTCCAATTCGGACTACTAAGGGGGGGGGGGCCTGCCCTGGCGGCCCTCCTCTCTCTCCAATAAGGCCCATGGTGGCCCATTAGTTCCCCCGGGGGGTTCCGGTAACCCCTCCGGCACTCCGTTTTTTACTCGAAACTATCCAGAATACTTCCGGTGTCCGAATAACATGGTCCAGTATATCAATCTTTATGTCTCGACCATTTCGAGACTCCTCGTCACGTCCGTGATCTCATCCGGGACTCCGAACAAACTTCGGTAATCAAAACACATAACTCATAATACAAATCATCATCGAACGTTAAGCGTGCGGACCCTACGGGTTCGAGAACTATGTAGACATGACCGAGACACATCTCCGGTCAATAACCAATAGCGGAACCTGGATGCTCATATTGGCTCCTACATATTCTACGAAGATCTTTATCGGTCAAACCGCATAACAACATACGTTGTTCCCTTTGTCATCAGTGTGTTACTTGCCTGAGATTCGCTCGTCGGTATCATCATACCTAGTTCAATCTCGTTACCTGCAAGTCTCTTTACTCGTTCCGTAATACTTCATCCCACAACTAACTCATTAGTCACATTGCTTGCAAGGCTTATAGTGATGAGCATTACTGAGAGGGCCCAGAGATAGCTCTCCGAAACACGGAGTGACAAATCCTAATCTCGATCTATGCCAACTCAACATATACCTTCGGACACACCTGTAGAGCATCTTTATAATCACCCATTTACATTGTGACGTTTGATAGCACACAAAGTGTTCCTACGGTATTCGGGAGTTGCATAATCTCATAGTCTGAAGAACATGTATAAGTCATGAAGAAAGCAGTAGCAATGAAACTGTAACGATCATAATGCTAAGCTAATGAATGGGTCTTGTCCATCACATCATTCTCCTAATGATGTGATCCCGTTCATCAAATGACAACACATGTCTATGGTTAGGAAACATAACCATCTTTGATAAACGAGCTAGTCAAGTAGAGGCATACTAGGGATACTTATGCTTTGTCTATGTATTCACACGTGTACTATGTTTCCGGTTAATACAATTATAGCATGAATAATAAACATTTATCATGAAATAAGGAAATAAACAATAACTTTATTGTTACCTCTAGGGCATATTTCCTTCAGTCTCCCACTTGCACTAGAGTCAATAATCTAGATTACAAAGTAATAATTCTAACACCCATGGAGTTTTGGTGGTGATCATGTTTTGCTTGTGGAAGAGGCTTAGTCAACGGGTCTGCAACATTCAGATCCGTATGCATCTTGCATATCTCTATGTCCCCTTCCGACACTTGATGACGGATGGGATTGAAGCGTCTCTTGATGTGCTTGGTTCTCTTGTGAAATCTGGATTCCTTTGCCAAGGCAACTGCACCAGTATTGTCACAAAAGATTTTCATTGGACCCGATGCACTAGGTATGACACCTAGATCGGATATGAACTCCTTCATCCAGACTCCTTCATTTGCTGCTTCCGAAGCAGCTATGTACTCTGCTTCACACGTAGATCCCGCCACGACGCTTTGCTTGGAACTGCACCAACTGACACCTCCACCATTCAATAAAAATACATATCCGGATTGTGACTTAGAGTCATCCGGATCAGTGTCAAAGCTTGCATAGACGTAACCGTTTATGACGAGCTCTTTGTCATCTCCATAAACGAGAAACATATCCTTAGTCCTTTTCAGGTATTTCAGGATGTTCTTGACCGCTGTCCAGTGCTCCACTCCGGGATTACTTTGGTACCTCCCTGCTATACTTATAGCAAGGCACACATCAGGTCTAGTACACAACATTGCATACATGATAGAACCTATGGCTAAAGCATAGGGAATGACTTTCATTTTCTCTCTATCTTCTGCAGTGGTCGGGCATTGAGTCTGACTCAATTTCACACCTTGTAACACAGGCAAGAACCCTTTCTTTGACTGATCCATTTTGAACTTCTTCAATACTTTATCAAGGTATGTGCTTTGTGAAAGTCCAATTAAGCGTCTTGATCTATCTCTGTAGATCTTGATGCCCAATATGTAAGCAGCTTCACCGAGGTATTTCATAGAAAAACTCTTATTCAAGTATCCTTTTATGCTATCCATAAATTCTATATCATTTCCAATCAACAATATGTCATCCACATATAATATTAGAAATGCTACAGAGCTCCCACTCACTTTCTTGTAAATACAGGCTTCTCCAAAAGTCTGTATAAAACCATATGCTTTGATCACACTATCAAAACGTTTATTCCAACTCCGAGAGGCTTGCACCAGTCCATAAATGGATCACTGGAGCTTGCACACTTTGTTAGCACCCTTTGGATCGACAAAACCTTCTGGTTGCATCATATACAACTCTTCTTCCAGAAATCCATTCAGGAATGCAGTTTTGACGTCCATTTGCCAAATTTCATAATCATAAAATGCGGCAATTGCTAACATGATTCGGATAGACTTAAGCATCGCTACGGGTGAGAAAGTCCCATCGTAGTCAACTCCTTGAACTTGTCGAAAACCTTTTCCAACAAGTCGAGCTTTGTAGACAGTAACATTACCGTCAGCGTCGGTCTTCTTCTTGAAGATCCATTTATTTTCTATGGCTTGCCGATCATTGGGCAAATCCACCAAAGTCCACACTTTGTTCTCATACATGGATCCCATCTCAGATTTCATGGCCTCAAGCCATTTCGCGGAATCTGGGCTCATCATCGCTTCCTCATAGTTCATAGGTTCACCATGGTCTAGTAACATGACTTCCAGAACAGGATTACCGTACCACTCTGGTGCGGACCGTACTCTGGAAGACCTACGAGGTTCTGTAGTAACTTGATCTGAAGTTTCATGATCATCATCATTAGCTTCCTCACTAATTGGTGTAGGAATCACTGGAACTGATTTATGTGATAAACTACTTTCCAATTCGGGAGAAGGTACAATTACCTCATCAAGTTCTACTTTCCTCCCACTCACTTCTTTCGAGAGAAACTCCTTCCATTCTTAGCAACGAATATTTTGCCTTCGAGTCTGTGATAGAAGGTGTACCCAACAGTTTCCTTTGGGTATCCTACGAAGACGCACTTCTCTGATTTGGGTTCGAGCTTATCAGGTTGAAGCTTTTTCACATAAGCATCGCAACCCCAAACTTTAAGAAATGACAACTTTGGTTTCTTGCCAAACCACAGTTCATAAGGCGTTGTCTCAACGGATTTTGATAGTGCCCTATTTAAAGTGAATGCAGCCGTCTCTAAAGCATAACCCCAAAACGATAGCGGTAAATTAGTAAGAGACATCATAGATCGCACCATATCCAATAAAGTACGGTTACGACGCTCAGACACACCATTTTGCTGTGGTGTTACAGGTGGCGTAAGTTGTGAAACTATTCCACATTGTTTCAAATGAAGACCAAACTCGTAACTCAAATATTCACCTCCACGATCAGATCATAGAAAGTTTATTTTCTTGTTATGATGATTTTCCACTTCACTCTAAAATTCCTTGAACTTTTCAAATGTTTCAGACTTATGCTTCATTAAGTAGATATAACCATATCTGCTCAAATCATCCGTGAAGGTAAGAAAATAATGATACCCGCCACGAGCCTCAACACTCACTGGACCACATACATCGGTATTTATTATTTCCAATAAGTCAATAGCTCGTTCCATTGTTCCGGAGAACGGAGTTTTAGTCATCCTGCCCATGAGGCATGGTTCGCAAGCACCAAGTGATTCATAATCAAGTGATTCCAAAAGCCCATCAGTATGGAGTTTCTTCATGCGCTTTATACCGATATGACCTAAACGACAGTGCCACAAATAAGTTGCAATATCATTATCAACATTGCATCTTTTGGCTTCAATATTATGAACATGTGTATCATCACAATCGAGATTCAAAAAAATAGACCACTCAGCAAGGGTGCATGACCATAAAAGATATTACTCATATAAATAGAACAACCATTATTCTGTGATTTAAATGAAAAACCATCTGGCATCAAACAAGATCCAGATATAATGTTCATGCTCAACGCTAGCACCAAATAACAATTATTTAGGTCTAAAACTAATCCCGAAGGTAGATGTAGAGGTAGCGTGCCGACGGCGATCACATCGACCTTGGAACCATTTCCCACGTGCATCGTCACCTCGTCCTTAGCCAATCTTCATTTAATCCGTAGCCCCTATTTCGAGTTGCAAATACGAGCAACAGAACCAGTATCAAATACCCAGGCGCTACTACGAGCATTAGTAAGGTACACATCAATAACATGTATATTAAATATACCTTTCACTTTGCCATCCTTCTTATCCGCCAAATATTTGGGGCAGTTCCGCTTCCAGTGACCAGTCCCTTTGCAGTAGAAGCACTCAGTTTCAGGCTTAGGTCCAGACTTGCGTTTCTTCTCCTGAGCAGCAACTTTCTTGCTGTTTTTCTTGAAGTTCCCCTTCTTCCCTTTGCCCTTTTTCTTGAAACCAGTGGTCTTGTTGACCATCAACACTTGATGCTCCTTTTTGATTTCTACCTCCGCAGCCTTTAGCATTGCGAAGAGCTCGGGAATTGTCTTGTTCATCCCTTGCATATTATAGTTCATCACGAAGCCTTTATAGCTTGGTGGCAGTGATTGAAGAACTCTGTCAATGACACTATCATCAGGAAGATTAACTCCCACCCGAGTCAAGTGGTTATGGTACCCAGACATTCTGAGTATGTGTTCATTGACAGAACTATTCTCCTCCATTTTGCAGCTATAGAACTTGTTGGAGACTTCATATCTCTCAACTCGGGCATTTGCTTGAAATATTAACTTCAACTCTTGGAACATCTCATATGCTCCATGACGTTCAAAACGTCTTTGAAGTCCCGATTCTAAGCCTTAAAGCATGGCACACCGAACTACGAGTAGTCATCAGCTTTGCTCTACCAGACGTTCTTAACATCATCAGTAGCGTCTGCAGCAGGCCTAGCACCTAGCGACGCTTCCAGGACGTAATTCTTCTGTGCAGCAATGAGGATAATCCTCAAGTTACGGACCCAGTCCGTGTAGTTGCCGCCATCATCTTTCCACATAGCTTTCTCTAGGAATGCATTAAAATTCAAAGGAACGGTAGCACGGGCCATTGATCTATAATAACATAGACATGCAAAATAACTATCAGGACTAAGTTCATGATAAATTAAAGTTCAATTAATCATATTACTTAAGAACTCCCACTGAGATAGACATCCCTCTAGTCATCTAAGTGATCACATGATCCATATCAACTAAACCATGTCCTATCATCACGTGAGATGGAGTAGTTTTCAATGGTGAACATCACTATGTTGATCATATCTACTATATGATTCACGCTCGACCTTTCGGTCTCAGTGTTCCGAGGCCATATCTGCATATTCTAGGCTCGTCAAGTTTAACCCGAGTATTCTGCGTGTGCAAAATTGGCTTGCACCCGTTGTATGTCAACGTAGAGCTTATCACACCCGATCATCACGTGGTGTCTCGGCACGATGAATTGTAGCAATGGTGCATACTCAGGGAGAACACTTAATACCTTGAAATTTAGTAAGGGATCATCTTATAATGCTACCGCCGTACTAAGCAAAATAAGATGCATAAAAGATAAACATCACGTGCAATCAAAATATGTGACATGATATGGCCATCATCATCTTGTGCTCATGATCTCCATCACCGAAGCATCGTCATGATCTCCATCGTCACCGGCACGACACCTTGATCTCCATCGTAGCATCGTTGTCATCTCGCCAACTATTGCTTCTACGACTATTGCTACCGCTTAGTGATAAAGTAAAACAATTACATGGCGATTGCATTGCATACAATAAAGCGACAACCATATGGCTCCTGCCAGTTGCCGATAACTTTGTTACAAAACATGATCATCTCATACAACAATTTATATCACATCATGTCTTGACCATATCACATCACAGCAAGCCCTGCAAAAACAAGTTAGACGTCCTCTACTTTGTTGTTGCAAGTTTTACGTGGCTCCTACGGGCTTCTAGCAAGAACCATTCTTACCTACACATCAAAACCACAACGATTTTTCGTCAAGTGTGCTGTTCTAACCTTCAACAAGGACCGGGGGTAGTCAAACTCGATTCAACTAAAGTTGGAGAAACAGACACCCACTAGCCACCTGTGTGCGAAGCACATCGGTAGAACCGGTCTCATGAACGCGGCCATGTAAAGTCGGTCTGGGCCGCTTCATCCAACAATGGCACCGAATCAAGGTAAGACGTTGCTGGTAAGCAGTATGACTATTATCGCGCACAACTCATTGTGTTCTACTCGTGCATATAACATCTATGCATAGACCTTGCTCGGATGCCACTGTTGGGGAACGCAGTAATTTCAGGAAATTTCCTACGATCACGCAAGATCTATCTAGGAGATGCATAGCAACAAGAGGGGAGAGTGTGTCCACGTACCCTCGTAGACCGAAAGAGGAAGTGTTTAGTAACGCGGTTGATGTAGTCGAACTTCTTCGCGATCCAGCCGATCCAAGTACCGAACGCATGACACCTCCGCGATCTGCACACGTTCAGCTCGGTGACGTCCCTCGAACTCTTGATCTAGTTGTGGCCGAGGGAGAGTTCCGTCAGCATGATGGCGTGGCGACGGTGATTATGATGTTACCAGCGCAGGGCTTTGCCTAAGCACTACGGCGATATGATCGAGGTGTGTAACTGTGGAGGGGGCACTGCACACGGCTAAAAGATCAACTTGTGTGTTCTAGGGTGCCCCCCTCCGCATGTATATAAAGGAGGGAGGAGGGGAGGGCCGGCCGGCCCCTAGGGAGCGCCCAAGAGGGGAGTCCTACTAGGAATCCCAGTCCTAGTAGGATTCCACCAAAAGGGAGAGGGGGGAAGGAAGGAGAGGGAGAGGGAGTAGGAAAGGGGGTGCCGTCCCCCCTTCCCTTGTCCAATTCAGACTACTAGGGGGGTTGCCCTGGCGGCCCTCCTCTGTCTCCAACAAGGCCCATGGTGACCCATTAGTTCCCCCGGGGGGTTCCAGTAACCCCCCTAGCACTCCGGTTTTTACCCGAAACTATCCGGAACACTTCCGGTGTCCGAATAACATGGTCCAGTATATCAATCTTTATGTCTCGACCATTTCGAGACTCCTCGTCACGTCCGTGATCTCATCCGGGACTCCGAACAAACTCCGGTCATCAAAACACGTAACTCATAATACAAATCGTCATCGAACGTTAAGCGTGCAGACCCTACGGGTTCGAGAACTATGTAGACATGACCGAGACACATCTCCGGTCAATAACCAATAGCGGAACCTGGATGCTCATATTGGTTCCTACATATTCTACGAAGATCTTTATCAGTCAAACTGCATAACAACATACGTTGTTCCCTTTGTCATCGGTATGTTACTTGCCCGAGATTCGATTGTCGGTATCATCATACCTAGTTCAATCTCATTACCGGCAAGTCTCTTTACTCGTTCCGTAATACTTCATCCCGCAACTAACTCATTAGTCACATTGCTTGCAAGGCTTATAGTGATGAGCATTACCGAGAGGGCCCAGAGATACCTCTCCAAAACACGGAGTGATAAATCCTAATCTCGATCTATGCCAACTCAACAAATACCTTCGGAGACACCTGTAGAGCATCTTTATAATCACCCATTTACGTTGTGACATTTTATAGCACTCAAAGTGTTCCTCCAGTATTCGGGAGTTGCATAATCTCATAGTCTGAGGAACATGTATAAATCATGAAGAAAGCAGTAGCAATGAAACTGTAACGATCATAATGCTAAGCTAATGAATGGGTCTTGTCCATCACATCATTCTCCTAATGATGTGATCCCGTTCATCAAATGGAAACACATGTCTATGGTTAGGAAACATAACCATCTCTGATAAATGAGCTAGTCAAGTAGAGGCATACTAGGGACACTTATGTTTTGTCTATGTATTCACACATGTACTAAGTTTCCGGTTAATACAATTCTAGCTTGAATAATAAACATTTATCATGAAATAAGGAAATAAATAATAACTTTATTATTGCCTCTAGGGCATATTTCCTTCAGGTTTAACTTTAAGCCCTTTAACGGCCCATGCAGAAACCGGACCATTTCTTGTCCAGAGTAACTTTAGGCCTCTTAACGGCCCGTAGTCTTCATGGATAAATTTCAGCCCAACAGGCCTATCGGCCTGTTAATGGCCCGTGGAATAGTTGGGCCTAATTACAACCCGCATTGAATTCGGCCTGCTTACAGCCTATCTAATAATGGCCCGTGACACTTTTGGGCCTATGGTCTGCGTGGATACCGGCCTACTTAAATCCCATAATTTTATTGGCCCAAACAGGCCCGAGATATATTTTGGCCTGTTAACTGCTCGTCCTATTTGGGCCAAACATGGGCCTTAGGCAGTTTCGGCATGTATTGGCCCGTGAATTTTTCGGCCCAACGCTGGCCCAGTCTAGGTTTTAGCCTGTTAAAAGCCCATGGTATTCTCTGGCCCAACTGGCTAGAACTTTACTCGGCCTGTTAAAGGCAGGAAACTATTATAGGTTTAGACCTTCTAATGGCCCAAGATGATTATGGGCCCATGTTTTTGGCCCATATGAGTAACAAGCCGGCCTGAAGACCGACAACACTGAGATCCACTGAACCTTCCGTCCTAAATTATAGCACACCGACCTAAGAATAAACCTAGACTATACAATAAATAAATTACGGCATATTACATCCACTGGGAATCAAAGTTCGCTACTGGTGATAATAAAGCGCAACGTGACCGCGGATTACATACACTGGGCATCAAAGGTCGCCGCCAGTGCATATAAACGGGCCGACAAAAGAATATACAAAACTGAGAGCACTTCAGAAGGCACTAGGCCTGGCCAGGGCGGGCCCCGCAAGCAGCTGAACAAGCTGATGAGACCTCAGTTGTGTCAACGATAGATGCTCCATCCCTAGCTGTATGGCACCATAGTGCGCAAGGCAGTCCTGTGACATCTTCTTTGCATCTTTGACTTCAAGTCAGAGCTGAGCTGAAGCAAGCCTTTCTGCTTTAAGTTGAGACTGAAGAAGTCGAACTGATTGAGGCAGCGACTGCATAGAGGTTGTCTCACACCTGCTGGTGAGTAGCTTCAACTCATTGTCTTCATCAAGACAGGACCTTGGGGTCATCTCGCCGTCCTCAATATGATTTGGATCACTATCTTCCCTAAAGTTCTGCCTGGCATAAGAGATACGACTCTGAAAGAGAAACAAGGAGACATGTAACAGGTTTCACAATTATATAAGCAAATAAATGGATCTGTTCTGCATAAGGAACATGTTTTTACAACTAGAATTTAAAACTGGTAGTTGTTGCAAACTTCCAATCAGATGTAAACAACAAAGTAAACAGCAATGGAGGAAATGATGCCTATCGAACTCTATACTAGAACAAAGTTTGAAGGCTTGAGAAGGATGAACTTACATTACATGTTAACACAGGCTGGACAAAGCCCTTCTCCATGTCAATGGAAGGATAATTCAATAAATTCCCCAAAGAAAATTCTTTATAAGCGTTGCCATTATTCTACATTTTGCAAAGAGTAAATATAGATCAAATAATATTGGAAGAAATAGAGGATAATGAAGCTCAGGTGCAGACCGATGATACATAATCAAATAGCAATTAATTAAGTACAGGGTTACAAGGCAAAAGGTACCGACAAGAGGAATGCAGACATCAACGTGTGCAGTGGCATTGGCTTTATTCAACATTTTGGTAAGAGTAAATGTAGATATGATAATTTGGAGAAAGTGGAGGGCAGGGCAGATAAGATGCAGAGTAATGCTAGACAATCAACTATCTCGCGATGCAAGTACAGTAATACCACCACCATCCGTTCTCAAATGGATGTATCTAGCACTATTAAGTTCTAAATACATCCAATTGATCAACAATTAATTCGATACAGAGGGAGTACATGATAATAGGTACTTACATGAGCAATCCAAAACTTCATGACCATTGTGTTAATTCTACATTTATCTAAGAGTAAATATAGATCTTATAATTTCAAGCAAAGGGAGGATAAAGAAGCGAACATTTACAATGATGCTACATAATCAAACAGCAATGAGTGTAAGTATGCTGACAAAGGGCAAGAGGTACTGACAAGAGCAATGCAGAGCCCAGTATTGTTGTGAGATCCTATGATCCTTTGAGCAAGGAGATTCATATGAAATTAGTTTTCATACAAGAGAGAAGGTAAGGCACATGCAGAAATTTAGGAGTTCAAATTTTGAATTGATATCATAGACAGTACCTGACGCTGGGCTCTCAGCAGTTCTAATAGGGGTTTGGCCAGTGGAGTAGGGGTAAAGTGTGGTACAGTTGGGCATGTGTTTTCTGTGGCTGCTAATCTATCTGATTTAACAGGTATCACTACCTTTTCCACATACCTAGTTTGTACTCCTTGAGGATTTGCACTCACCCTCTTCCTTTTGGACATCTATTACGAAAGAACAACATTTGACTGGAAAAACATATTATGACGAAACATGGAATAGGTACAGAAAATGGATAGGTATGGCATATACTCATATATGATGCTTAAACTAAGTAGATGGTGTAACAAAGTAGAAGTAATGCAAGAGGTCAGATGCAAAATATGTGCGACCAATACAACCTTGCCAAGTTAGAGCAAGCACCTTGATGGGTGAATAAGATAGGCCATCCTCCACCATGCCAAGTTTGTTAGCCAGTGGATTGTTCCGCAATATTCCTCTCGTGCCCCATTCTCATATTCATTTTTATAATGTTCAATACCTGACATGCATGAAAACATAAAAACAAGTGAGATTATGTTTGTAATGCAAAAGTGATTCTAATCCAATACTGCCTCCCTGTAAACCCCTTTGTGCTATCTCTGCAATTCTTCTGAGAGATGCCATGCATGCTGTAATTTGGTGTGTGCATTAATATAATGTGGCCTACTACTCAAAATATGAGAGCTCCAGAAGTGATGATACTTCGCAGATGACAACTTCAACATATAGTAAAGAAGAACAAGTCGACCTGACCTGACAGATTCAAAATATACTAAGGGAGAACAACTCAACCTGACCATTCGACCGCAAATGTGTGTACTACTCTTCCCAACAAGGAACATACTTATTAAAGAAGAGAAGAGGATCATCTTAAAGAAGAGCAGAAGAGCAAGCAGATTGAAGATATTACAAGTCTTTCTATACAATGTCGGTTGCCCACCCATGATGAACCAGAGCGCACAGAGAAATACTATTCCTTCCTGTCTCTCCATATGTGGCTCACATGCATTTTGAAACTAAAGTAGGAACATTTAGCTGACCAATTAAACATCTCTCAGTTTTACTAATATCAGCATAATATCAGATTTGAATTTGTACAACTAAACTTGTTTAGCTCGATGGGTGGAGAAGTGCTATTACGACACGAACCACATAGGCTGATCGTGGTCATCATAAAATGGGGAAAACCGTGAGCATGATGAGTATAGTGTTGACCGTGGCAGTGGGATGGTAGATCTGAAGCTACAAACCACACAAAGGGTAGTTAGAAACCGATGTTTGCTTTGAAATAACAACTAAGATTTGGTATGGACAAGAAAGTACAGTCAACAAGTGACAAAGAAATACAATTCTGCTGTCTCTCTATATGTCGCGACATGCATTTGGAAACTCAAGTGGGACCTTTAGCTAACCAATTAAATGTGTCTGCTAACTAATATCAGCATCATATCACAATCATATTTGAACAACTAAGCTTTGGAATTTTGAGTGTTGTGTTGTTTAGCTTGAAGGGTGGAGTAATGCTAGTATGACAGAAAGCACCTACGCAGATCACAGTATAGTGGATAAAAGGGGAAAACCCTAAGCATCAAGAGTAAAATCAGGAAAGTGGAACTAGCTGGACCAGTGGGTGGCGCACATGCTTTTCGAAACGAATATAGGAACATTAGGTGACCAATTAAACGTTCTCTGTTTTAGTAATATGAGCATCATATCAGATTCGTATTTCAACACCTAAGCTTTGGAATTATGAGTGGCACGTTGTTTCGCTTGATGGGTTGAGGTCTTGAGGAGCAGTGCTAGCATGACACGAAGCACCTACGATGATGGTAGTGAATATAAAGGGGGGAAACCATAAGCTTTACAAGCATAGTGACCGTTCCATGGCGGATCTGAAGGTGCAAACCGGACAAAGCTACTTCGCAACCAATGTTTGCTTTCAACTAGCCACTACGATTTGGTACGGACAAGAAAAGTACAGTAAACAATTTACGATCTATTTTCCGGGTGAGATCAATTACATAAGCACATATGGAAGAGTACCACCTCGCTTGCGATGCCGTGTAGGCCCCTGCTGATACGTTGAGGGTGCTGCGGGTGCGATGGCTATCGGTGGTGGGGAAGAAGACTTAAGACGGCAGACGGCCGGGTCGGGGGAGAAATCCTGTTGCCGTGGACGAGGCAGTCGTAGGAGCGGCAACAACAAGGTGGACGACGGCGCCGATGAAGCGAGAGGAGGCGGTGAAAGGATCCTGGTTCGACGCTGTGGATGAGAGACGTCCATCTCTTGTAGTGGACGACGGGGTAGGGGTAGCAGCTCCGGCAAGGTGGAGGATGGGGTGGCGGACGGAGGAGGCTGGCCGCAGTGGGGAGGTTGTTGTGGCGCCGACGGTGTATGAATGGTGAAATGGAGGGGGAGGGGGATCTCAAACTTTGGGACGCGCTTGTCTGAAATGTGGGAAAGTTACGAACTTATTCCCCATTTAAAATTTCGGACATCACGTCGGTTGGGGATAGGACGGTAATCTCGCATCTCCCAAATATTTGCCGGTAGCGATTTCGGGCGAGGAGAGGGCGTTTTTCCGCCCACGGTTGGCGCCCACGGTGTATGAACGGGGCTGACAGGTAGGGTGGTTGTGTCACATCTGAGGGAAGTTGCACATCTGCCCCTATTTAAAATATTTGCCTACATCGATTTCGGACGAGGAGAGTTTGTTTTGGCCCACCGTGTATGAATGGGGAAATGGAGGGAGAGACACATGTATTTCGGATGAGCTTGAATCAAATGTGTTTTTCCGCCCATGTTTGGGGCCCACCGTGTCTAAATGTGCTCAGAGGCGGTCGTGTCACGTCTGATTGAAGTTACTAGTCTACCCCTATCGACAGTAGTGTAAATCCGGTCGATAAGGATGTCAAACTGTCAGGGGTAGACAGTAATTTCCATCTTGCAAACACTTGCTTCGGGCAGCCCACAGATGATAGTGGGTGTTTAGCCGCTTCGTTTAAAACTTGGGAGAATTAGCATTCACGTTTGCCCTGGGCCCTGGCAACTAAATTCAAATCCAATTTGTATTCGATTACGAATATCCACAGATAATTCTACGTTTTGTTATTTATTTCTTCAAAACCACAACAAAGATTTATTCCACCTTTATATATTATTATGATTTAGAAATGCCGTGATCTTCGAATTCAGTAGGTTGGATACACTTTGAGTCAAACAGTTATTTCATCCAATATAATATGCTCACACGAAAAACAGTTCACCTTATGTCAATCATACAAGTACTAAGGATTACCTCGCCTAAAAAATTCGGATCATTACAACACATGGACAACATAGGGGGTCTTACAACATAATCCATTCAGAGACATGACACAACATGCAAGTACAATAATCTAATGACAATTTCAACTGGTATCTAAAGAAGAACTGGGATTACCCTGGGCTTCAGATAGCAGAAACAGCAGGACCTCCTCCGTCTTCAAATGCAACATTCTTACTTCCTCCAATTCTTGGGTTGCTTGCATAATGTGTGCAGCTAATTGCATAATTTCCAGCCTCAAGATCAAGATTACCTCATTCATGGCAGCCACACCATCTCTTTCTGCCTCTAGTAGAGCCTCAAGAACTATAATATTTGTGCTCAGACTGCTCTCCGGCGGTGTTGCCTCTGAACTGCTACCATCTGGTAACATGGATGGCGCACTGCTTCCACAAATAGATTCTGGGGTTGTACATTGTGTCCTAGTGTGAACGGCATCCTGAAAGGTTTCCGCTGGACATAAGTAAGAGATAGTTATCGCATGATCCAGGCAGTAAGCTTACATGGTAAACGACATACGAATTATTGCCGAGCATGGCAAGCTATATTTAAATGGTTCGAAGCAGCATCAGCCGAAAAGAAATTAAAATGGTAAGATGAAACTAGGGATGTAAGTGGCAAATAAACGACATCCGCCAGTCCCATCTAGTTAGTTTTTGCTAGCTCCCTAGTTCATTTTCCTCAAAAAAACAAAAACTCTTTTGAACTATCATACCACTAGTGGACTTTAATCGGGATTAAATGGGACCCAGTTGACATCCCTAGTTGAAAGGGAGTGTACCACTGCTATATTTAAGTTGCCAAGGCATCTAAGCAGTTCAAATAATCTGAGAAAGCACTTAACAGTGTGGCCTCATATAAACTACGAAGACAGTCTTGTGATGAAGTTCAGAGAAAAAGTTAATCAAATGAACTAGGCATGCATTTCTTGACGATAGTATAGCAGGCACTGCTGACATATTGGCCAACTTAGTTACGGCCTAACAAGTAACAAATAAGCATTCGAATGAAGCAATACAGCAAAGCAGAGAACTGAACTATTTGTAATTCTGTAGGATTATAGGTTGAGGGCGCAAGCCAAGAAATCAGCCCACACGCATTACATTTCACATGTACTAAAACACACTGGCTTACCATATGTTGCTGTGAAGCCTCGCTGCTGTTGCAATGTTCTTTGAAGATATCGTCAGCATTTCGTGGTTGCAAATCTAGTTGTTGTAGTTTATTCTGCACCCTCTATTTAGGTAAAATTAATTTTAATTGCATGCACTGGTTCGAATTGATCATAAATGGTTCATCTAAACTAATGAAAGAAGGGTGTGTGCTTACACGACAATATATCTGCTTCACTCTATTTTTATGCTTGTTCGAGGTGCCAGCCCCAAAAGAACAAATATTTTGCTTGATGGGGTTGGCAGCTCCATAATTAATAGAAGCATCAAATTAGTCATGCAACTTGGGAAGATCAATAACACACAAAAAAGTAATGAACAGAGGCTCGGAGCAGTGATGTAATAGCTAGCATCAGAAAATGTAGGGTAAAACGAACAAAAAGCAGCGGAACCACATGCTAGTTTGCTGATGTGTAATTAAGCATAGAGAACATGAAGCAGTCTGATGGAACCAACAGGTGGCATCAGAACAACACCATTATCATAAATATAGCATGCAAGAAGTAAAATAGTAGGCAGTGATATCTAGGAAGTACAGTAATACTTAGGACAAAACTAAAGCATATTAACTATATGTGCATTGGTATGTAATTTAGCACATGTAACATGTTCACTGCTAGATGTATGGCCCTACAGGTGCAAGCAGAATAATGCGTCTCATGAAAAATTGAATGACGCCCCGAAGAAATTCAAAGGTGCGGTGCTTATGCTAAGAATGTGAATGTAGGCGCCGACCGTTGAATAATAGTACCTGATTCTCGACGACGTATGGGTATCATTGTGATACTTGATAGCTAAGGATCGTCGATGGTGCACGTGTTGCGGTTGAGTTTGGGCCGGCTGTCGCCGTCGCTGAAGCAGCTCCGGTGCTTTGGTTGGGGCGCCTGTCGACATACAAGAAAGCTCATCTGTGGTAAGTGAACAGTTGCACGATAAAGAAGAGAAAAACCAAATGAGTACAAATCGAAATAACCTGATGAGGCTGTGGTGTCAGTAAAGAAGGGGCAGATGAGGGAGTCAGTGAAGGGCCTACACTGTGCTGGACGAGGGCGCCGGTTAAGCAGATCCGGTGCGGTGCACCATGATGGCGGTCAAGGAGATCTGGAGCGGTGGACAAGCCAGTCGCTGAAGCGGCTCCGGTGAAGTGGTGAGTTGGCAGTTGGGGGTTCCAAGGTGCGGAAGGTAGATCCGGCGGGGTGTGAGGTCCACCGTTCCGGCGGAGGACTAGATTCGGTGGCTTGCCGTGGTTGGGGGGGGGGGTCGGGGAGGGTGACGGTGTCCTGGACTAGGGGGTACTCACCATGTCATCTCCCGATCTGTTAGATTGGGCCGAGGACCCTCATGGCCGTATACTCATGGGCCAGTTCGGACAGCTGCCGCATACAAGGAAGATTCCACAAGACTTGGTGATCAAGACAAGGACTCCTCCCCACCGGCGTATTCGGCTAGGACTCTTGTTATCCTAGGCCTCTGGTGCATTATATAAACCGAGGCCAGGCTAGTCGATAGACATAACAACAATCATAATCATAGGCTAGCTTCTAGGGTTTAGCCTCTACGATCTCGTGGTAGATCAACTCTTGTAATACTCATATCATCATGATCGATCAAGCAGGAAGTAGGGCATTACCTCCATCAAGAGGGCCCGAACCTGGGTAAACATTGTGTCCCCCGTCTCCTGTTACCATCGATCCTAGACGCACAGTTCGGGACCCCCTACCCGAGATCTGCCGGTTTTGACACCGACATTGGTGCTTTCATTGAGAGTTCCGCTGTGTGATCGGCAAAAGGATCAATGGCTCGATGGCAGATCAACTGCGACGTCGGCTTCTTCGTCACTGGCTCGACTGGTCACCTTGGCTGGACCAAGGACTGTGCCCTACCTCCGATCGTCAAGTTCGGATGAGGGCCTTCATCAACATCAACTCCGATCTCTATCAAGATCATGGAGGAATCATCCAGGGAGCCCGGGAGCTCCACGTCAACATTGCCCTTGGGCGACCGTGCTGTTTTTCTGGACAGCGAACTTGTATCCGCCGCCACCGCCTCCTCAAGTGTCGTTTTAACGATTGTTTCGGTGGAATTGTGCGGAATTAAGTCTACAACAACCCTGGAAAATTTCGTCGAGTTCCGATGGAGGAATCTCTGGCAATCCACGATGTACCGGAGCCCTGTCAAATCTGGATGGGAATCTGGACGAGTTTAGGGCGTGGTGTCCAGCTTCTAGCTCGGACGTACTTTGGAAGATCCAACCATTGATCGGCTGCGGAATTCCTATACCTACCACCCCTCAAAATTTCAGCTCGATCCGACCGTCCAAACTCCGGGAACCTTCCGATTAGTGCATCACTTTTCGGATCTGTTTTCTACGCGAGAACGAATCCGACCCGAATTCATCTTCTTCATGAACGGGATTTCGAACATCCTTTTTGAAGGAAGTTTTGTATGGGGTATTGTGTTTTGTTTCCAAGCACATCCCGCTAATTTTGAAGTCTTTTCCAATATGATCTTCACCATCGCGCTAGTGCCAAACCATCCCGACAACGTTGCTCTATGGCTGCCGACCTGCGCTAGACACGTTGTCACTTCATTGAGCCGAGCTCAACTCTTCGGATCATCATCTCGGCAAGCCGAACAAGAGTTTGGCATCGCGAATGATAAATCATCACCAACATGGCCGCCCCATGGATTACACGGAGCGGGCACGCCGGCATCGCCGCACGGTCACTTCATCAAGCCGGCATTGACCACGTCACGACCTGCATCGGCAGGGCCGCACTGTTGCTCCTTCAAGCCGGTGTCCATCACGCCGACCTAGTTCGACTCATCGGCTGACATTGAGGCTTCGTCATCTCGGCTGGACCGGCGCCTTCGCCATCTCTTCATCAACCTACTCCGGAGACTTCGGCGTCACTAGCCGACCAGCTCCGTCACATTAGTTGGACCGAGGGCTTTGCCTCGGCAAGCCAACCTTTGCCAGCATCGCCATGCCATCACTTTATCGCCCATCAGGCAATGGGTGTGCGGATCGAGTCCCAATTTTGGGAATCACATTTCTTCGGATTGCTACAACAAATAAACCAGGTGCTATTAATCCTAGTATTTTTTGCTTGTTTGGGTTCATTTTTTCCAAGGAATTATTACTCTGGTTTGTCCATCATATGTACGCAGGTCTATCAAATGGTGGCCGCATTAACGATGGTCGCATGGTGGTTCGGTCAGTTTCCGTACATAGTCCGGCGAACACCGCATCCGGAACTCAGACCGACCTGTGAATTCAGGCTTTGCCACGCCTTTACCGCATCACGCCGACGCCCTGCATCGACATTGACTTCGGCGCCAGGCCATATTTCTTTTATTACTCACTTTGCATAAATTATTTATTATGCAACGATTTTTTTATTATTACTATTATCTCCGGTTTGCACTATTTTTTGTGCACAGGAAAATGATCTGGGTTGGGCAGTATCGTCAACTCGACGTACTGACATACCATGTCACCTCGGCTGGACGGGGGGCTTCGTCAACACTTCATTACCCCACGCCGGGGACTTCGGCGTCACTCTGCCGGCCTGCATTGGTCGTGCTATGTCACCACTTCGGAGTGCCGAGCTCTTCGCTCCGCCACCTCGGGACTGGCTTGGGGGATGGAACCTTGTCCCGCATCAAGCTCGGACCATGTCATCAATACCGAACACATTAACCAGCTAAGTTGCCTTCATGCTCAAAGTTTTAAATTTTTAACTTGTGTTCGGTTCGACCAAGCATTATACTTTTTTGGAAAAAAGTTGCTTGTAAAAAATCTCCTTGTCAAAACTTTGTTTGTGACACACAAATTCAAATACCCCGTTTACTTGGGGGCTTTCTTTATGAAACCTTTCCTCTTGCAAATGATTACACTTGTACGGCTTCGTTCCTTGTTCGTGTATTACGCCACAATATGCACCATGTTGACTTAAGCGATTTGCAAGCTGGGTTGCCTCGCTCATGTGTTTACCCCTACGTTCCCGATTGTTCGGCTAGGGAGTAAAGGGAGCACCTCTGCCATTGTCACGATCGGGTCATCCGAGCCGGACCTCAGACTGGGTGAAGCCGAAATCTAGCGCTCTTATTGTTTTCAATTATGGTCGGCACACAACGGAACTCATGAGTATAAAAAATCTATTGCACAAGTCTCATAGTAACAATGAGAACCGAAGAAAGGTATCGGTGGGGGTACTATTTTCTTCGAAGATGCTTCTTACACTTCGTCAGTAATATAGCATAAGTTCCCTGAGCGTGCTTTGTCTATTACAACCTTATGGCCTAATTGCCTGGTTATCGGAAACACCGTCGATATTCTCGACAGGTGGAGTACATAACACTTTTCGTATGCTATAAGTACTTTGGTACATACAATCATTATACATAAAATTCTTTTACCCAAGTCACTTGGGGGCTCTTAAATTTGCATGAGCCATTTTACAATAAATTTTTCTTCTCAGTCGCTGCAAAGACTTTTTCTATCGCTCCTTTTTCGACGCGAGTGTGTGGTCAATAGCCAGGTAGCCTGATTTTTTCTCTCAAACCGCTTGAGTTTTAGTTCGCTAAACTGGCCTAACGAGAAGTACTCCGCCTTCGGGATAGGAGGTTGAAGCCGTAGACTGACCCGCTTGGAGTCTTGAGATAGGATGTGTCATGTTAAAGCACGACAGAAGCACCTTTTTTTTTTTCTAAGACCAATTTTCAGATTGGCACCGGACACTTGATCTTGTTCGGACGTCAGGTTTTCACTGACGTTTTTTTGGTTTTCCAAGCCTATGGAACTTTTAAACTATTTGTGTGTTTCCAGCATTAGTCTCGTAGTGCAACGCCGGACACCTTTAGAGATTCGGCAAAAACATTCTCGGATATTGCCATATATGCATCAGTTTCGACTTGTGTCTTCGGTCAATAGTTGGGTTGCTCGGCTCCTATGCTTGCCTCCTACGTTCCGCTTTGTTCGGCTAGGTGTGCAAAGGGAGAACCACTACGATTGTGCTTCCAGCTCATATGGTTAAGCACCTCAATGGAGAAAGCCAAAAACTGACTGTCACAATAAGTGTAAACTGGTCAGCGATCCGATGACTATGTTAAATGATGGGCCGTTCATAACATTGGCCGAAGTGTTTACGGCTTGACCTCGACTGTCGCCGAACACTAACTGGAGGCTAGTAACTGGCCTTCCAACTTTAAGCTCCTATGACACATATCTGATTGCCTCGTTTCTGCTAACACAACCGCCTCCGGGCACCAAGACGTCAACTAAGGGGTGTTTTGTTAGCGCGGAAACACCCTGCGTAGTATCTACCAAGGGGTCGAAGCCGATGATGGGCCACTTTCAACTGATAAACGGTCGCAATGGAGTCAAAACAATGATGTAAAGTACTTGGATACATAGAATCATTACACATAATCCGTGATTTTACTTTGGATATCGATCCTTAATTTGGCCACCCGTGCCCACATTAAGGCTCGGGGGCTACTGGGCTTTGCGCTCATTATTTACAAATATTAAAGGGGCACATCGATCCCCTGATCTGGTGTTGCCACCCGACTAGTGTCTCGGGGGCTACTGCATTGCCTATTTCAATGTAGAAAATTCCAACTGCCAAGTGTTCGCTTGACCGAACTATGGCCAAACGTGTCTTCGGATAACAATAGGTACCATTTGGACCTATCCGGCGTCAAGATAAATATATTACGACAACTTTTCAAGACCCTCTCTCAAGGGCCCGTTCGCCGATCACTATTATCTCTAATATATTACACTACGTTTCTATTCCTACATGTGCTACCGAGCTAGGAGTTGATCCTCAGGCCGATTTCGCGCATCGACCTGAGTCTCAGGGGCTTCTAGGATCAGCGGTTTCATGTTTTCCTTCAGGTGCATCTCGGGTTTTAGACCGACACACACCTTGAGGGCTACTAGTTATACATGTTGACAGCTAATAAATTTACGTGCATCGGAAATAAAATCCGTAAACAATCCGCCCAAGCCCGAGGTGGTGCACCACCTTGGAGGTAGTCCGGCATAAAGCTCGGATTTGAATGGCTGGCTCCATAGAGGGCATTCCCGGCATTAATCTCGGCTAAACTCCTTCAACTTTTTTGAACCAAGGTGATCTATGACACCTCAGATATAGTCCGGCGTTGGAGCTCGGATACAGTCCGGCGGTGGAGCTTGGACACAGTCCGGCATTGGTGCTTGGCTGCAAAGGATACCTCGAATGTGATAACCCACAAGTATAGGGGATCAATTGTAGCCTCTTTCGATAATTAAGAGTGTCGAACCCAATGAGGAGCTAAAGGTAGAACAAATATTCCCTCAAGTTCTATCGACCACCTATACAACTCTACGCACGCTTGACGTTCGCTTTACCGGAAACAAGTATGAAACTAGAAGTACTGTGTAGGTGTTTTTGGATAGGTTTGCAAGAATATAAAGAGCACGTAAATAAAAAGTAGGGGCTGTTTAGATAAAGACACAACTAAATTAGTTTTAGTAAAGAGTTTTTTGTCACGAGAAAGTTATTTGTCCCTAGGCAATCGATAACTAGACCGGTAATCATTATTGCAATTTTATTTGAGGGAGAGGCATAAGCTAACATACTTTCTCTACTTGGATCATATGCACTTATGATTGGAACTCTAGCAAGCATCCGCAACTACTAACGATCATTAAGGTGAAACCCAACCATAGCATTAAAGCATCAAGTCCTCTTTATCCCATACGCAAACAACCTACTTACTCGGGTCTGTGCTTCTGTCACTCACGCCACCCACCATAAGCAAATCATGAACATATTGCAAACCCTACAACGGGAATCCCTCACGCTTGCGCGACACGGAGAGCACCATAGGACATCACCAATAATAAAACACGCAACTCAAACCAATCACGATCATCAATTAACCCATAGGACAAAACAGATCTACTCAAACATCATAGGATAGCCATACATCATTGGGAAATAATATATAGTGTTGAGCACCATGTTTAAGTAGAGATTACAGCGGGTAAGAGAGAGGTTACACCGCTGCATAGAGGGGGGAAGAGTTGGTAATGATGGCGGTGAAGTTGTTGGTGAAGATTGCGGTGATGATGATGGCGTCGGCGGCATTCCGGCGCCACCAGAAGAGAAGGGGAGAGGGGGGCCCTTCGTCTTCTTCTTCCTTGACCTCCTCCCTAGATGGGAGAAGGGTTTCCCCTCTGGTCCGTGGCCTCCATGGCGTGGGAGGGGCGAGAGCCCCTCCGAGATTGGATCTGTCTCTCTGTTTCTCTCTGTTTCTGCGTTCTCGTCTGCTGTCCTTTCACCGTTTCGTATATATATGGAGATCCGTAACTCCGATTGGATTGAAACCTTCGCCCAGATATTTTTCCAAAAATTAGCTTTCTTGCAGCCAAAGTAGAGCATCACCGGCCTTACGAGGGGCCCACGAGGGTCAGGGGCGCACCTGCTTGGAGTGGGCGTGGGCCCCACCCTCGTGGCCACCTCGGGCACCGTCTCGCGTTGATTTTACTTCCCAAAAATCACAAATATGCCAAAATAATTCTCCGTCCATTTTTATCCCGTTTGGACTCCATTTGATATGGGGTTTCTGCGAAACACCAAACATGCAACAAACAGGAACTGGCACTGGGCACTGGATCAATATGTTAGTCCCAAAAAATAGTATAAAAAGTTGCCAAAAGTATATGAAAGTTGTAGAATATTGGCATGGAACAATCAAAAATTATAGATACGACGGAGACGTATCAGAATGCAGTCCGGCGTTGGGGCTCGGATGCAAGAGGACACCGCCGCACGGGAACAACTTCAAACCCAAGGCGTGGCATAAAAATAACAAGGCATTGATAAAGGCCGAAGACTTAAAGGGCTCCTCGGATACCCGACGTATAAACTCGTCAGATTTAGCTCGGCAATCCTCAAGACAGATGATGGGAAAATTTGTTGAACCAGTTTTCAAGACTGACGACCGAAGATGAAGAACAGTTCGGAAGAATCGAGGAGCGTCCCTAACTTGAAGACCGGTTCAAGGGGCTACTGACGGTGTCCTGGACTAGGGGGTACTCACCACATCATCTCCCGATCTGTTAGATTGGGCCGAGGACCCCCATGGCCGTATACTCATGGGCCAGTTCGGACAGCTGCTGCATACAAGGAAGATTCCACAAGACTTGGTGATCAAGACAAGGACTCCTCCCCACCGGCGTATTCGGCTAGGACTCTTGTTATCCTAGGCCTCTGGTGCATTATATAAACCGAGGCCAGGCTAGTCGATAGACATAACAACAATCATAATCATAGGCTAGCTTCTAGGGTTTAGCCTCTACGATCTCGTGGTAGATCAAATCTTGTAATACTCATATCATCAAGATCAATCAAGCAGGAAGTAGGGTATTACCTCCATCGAGAGGGCCCGAACCTGGGTAAACATTGTGTCCCCCGTCTCCTATTACCATTGAGCCTAGATGCACAGTTCGGGACCCCCTACCCGAGATCCGCCGGTTTTGACACCGACAGAGGGGAAGGGGTGGGGCTCTGGGGAAGAATGTTGGGGGCAAAGAGGGGAAAACAATGGAGTTACCAAAGTAGCCCTTTTCCGTTCATGTGGCAGGGGTAAAACAGGAATATCGCAGGGCTAAACTTTCGGGCGCGAGATATTTCGATGTGAGCGGGAAGTTTGAAAGCTTTTGGCGCCTGAAACTATAAGTGTTCTGCTCTTGTATGGCCGACTATGATATCATGGCCGAGAATTTATTTGTTTTGCACGCAAAAAAAGTGCAAGTTTTGAAAATCAATGTCTCCAACTCGAAACTTAGATTGTCCATTCAATTCAAATATGGATCATTGAGCTAGTACAAGAAAATACCATCATACGGTCCAATTCAAATGAAATTCCAAATGTGTTTATCCTAAATATGATTACAATAGTTCTAAAAAAACTGATGACAAAAGTAAAAATGTGTATGTGTATGAATAAAGTGGATGATTATAAAGTTTGAACATGCCTGTATGTGTATATCTCTAGGTTTGATATAATGAATTTGAAATCACGAAATCCCGGCTTAAAAATGTACCTCCGTTTAAATGAATTACAAAAGCTAATGATGGAGTCGAATTCCAAAATTCCAATCTTAGGTTTGTAATTCTTGTACATCAAGGTATATCACGGATGTTTAAAAGTATCGTTATCTCATAGTCCAAACTGTGAAACAAATTGATCAACCATGAGTGCACGCACTATTGACCATATATATCTCAATTACGCTAAAGTCCCTCAAATATAGACACCTCACTCATTATCTGAAGCCAACCCCCCTCCCCTCCGCCCCCACACACATCGATCTCTCCCCCCAGACACGAACACACGAGCACATTAACACCTCCCTCTCTTCTAAAGTCCGGACCCCAATATAGGTCTCTGATCACTTTGTCTCTCGGGCATGCACACATCTCTTCCCCCACTCTCTAGGTCTCCCGACATCTCTCTTTCCCAAGCACACGCACTATGTAGAGTGTATCTTTCCCATACACACAAAACGTCACCCCCAAACGTCTATCTCCCTAGTTATGTGGTTCTCGCACACTCACCTCACACACCACCCCCACTGCAAACAAGCACACTTTGTCTCCTTGTGCACCACTCTCCTCTTTGTATCTCTCCCACAAGCGGACCTGCTCCAGCTCCTTCCCTGTATACATATATGCCGCGACTCTTTCCATTGCTCCCTAATGTATCATCGTTCTCAATCTCGCACGTTGTTCTCTACACCATCTATTCTAGATCTCTCATGAAGTCTCTATCACACACACGATGACTCGCTTCCCTTGCGTCTCCATACAGAGGCCAATTTCGAACAACATCAACATTGTCTCCCTATCTATACGCCACTTATGGACACAAACGACCCCTCTCTCACCCCCTCTTTTCCTCTCTCTCTCTCTCTCTCTCTACGTCGCTAGCTCTCTCTCTATCTCTCTCGCTCTCACACCCCTCTCCCACACACAATCGATGTCTCTTCCAAATAGTCTGCTCCCCGCCCACACCCCATGCTATCCCGCTACTACACATGCCTTTGTCTCTCTTTTACACACATGTCACACCATTCCCCCTTCCCTTATACTAGGTTTACATCATTACTGGTCTCTCTACCCCACATACACACACTCCCTCTCACACACAAACGCGCGCACAAACACACACAGACACGCACAAACACCCATCTATCTGGATCCTTCTTTTAAGACACACACCCTTGCATATTCTCTCCAGCTCTAGGTATGTATATATCCCCCTCTCTAGCTCAGATGCACACAGAAATTCTCCATCTCTCTAACTCACACATCTCTCCCCATGTCCGCATGTGTATCTCACACACTCACTCTCTAATTATGTCTATGTGTCTCCACATTACACAACACAAAGCCCCATGTACATGTCTCTCTCTATCCTCCACACACATAGACACAAAGAATCTCTTATCATTGCCTCAGTCGCTAGACATATCACACACACACACACTGTCTCTCTCTCTCGCAAACACGCTCAACAAGGGTTTCCCCATGAATAACCTACCGTCTATTCATCAACAGTCGTGGCAGTACGGCGAACACAAGACGTGAAAAAGAATAAATCTACACGTGCGTATACCACCTAGTATGACTACTAGGACTAGAGCAAGCCGAAAGCGCGCCGCCATCACCCCCTCCTTGTCAGCGACGGGAAAACCTTTGTTTTACACAGTCGAGAAGTCATTGTGCTAAGGCCCCACATGTTGAGCCGTTGAATAGAATGTAGATCCTAGTTTACACAAACAAGTATCGATAATATGTTTGTATCTCCATACTTATATTTCTTCTCTTATAAAAAAACCGAGTTGGTGATGATGGTATGCGTGCCATCTTGCAATAGACTGTCCGATCTATATCTGACGGATGGAAATTAAACTAAAAGATACACGCACCTCTCTCCACATTTGCAGACAAGGCCTTCCCTCGTTCATCCTTATCTCCAACAACCTCATTGTTGAGCAATTATAAAAGGAAGCCTCTGGAACAAACTGGTCTGGTGGCCCCTGCCGGCGTCATCCATCCACTTGCCTCCGCTCAGTCCGACCACCAATCACCACCACGCCCCACTCCTCTTCACCTTATCTCCTCTTTCTCGAGATATCATTAGTTTTTACACATGGGATTACTCCCGCATGGGTCAATCACAACAAGTGTTTTATAAAAAAATGCATCTTGATGTTCCGTGCAATGCACGAACATCTTGCTAGTACTCCTGCAGAAGACTAAGTTGGTGATGATGGTGTGTCTGCCATCCGTCATCTCTAAACATTAGATCTACATCTAACGACTGTGAGGTAAGTTGTTGCCTTTTCTCACCAACATCCCACTTCTCTACCAATTTGCAGAAAAACCCATAATTAGTATCTTAAAGCCAACCACACCTCTCCCTCACCTCACCAAAACAGCCCAAGGAATACTTTCTGATTGAAACATAATATATCTCTAGTGATATATGTATATCAAAATTAGAGTGCTTTGTATCAAGTTTGTGAATAAGTATTATTCTAATTATGATCCGTCGCAATGCACGTGAACATTGCTAGTATTTCCAACCATGCAAAAAATGCTAGTATTTGCATAGTTTCGAGTTTTCCATCAAGATATTAGTCACTCATGGTCGATATTTACTTTCAATCACGTACACATAGGCACTATGTAACTAGCCTTGCTTATTGGCTTCCAAAGCTTAACTTTCACTCCTACTTACAATATCTAGAGTATTGAACAAAACTACCACTTTCAACCAGCCCTAGGAAGAAACTATTTGTATAAAAATAGCAAAACTATACCCAAGATTTCTTAATCTGTGCCAAAAACTACTACCTAGTGCCGATTAGGCTCGTTTAAACCCGTTTATGACAGGGTTGGCCCACACATCCGTGCTGATGAGGCAGCTTAAACCAACACATTTTGTTTGACCGTTGACACGTGGGACCACATCTAACCTTCTATCCTGTTATATTCCCCCTCAAATCATTATTTTTCCTGAACATTACTTCAAATAGTACGGATGCGTGTTCGTCGGTGGCGCCAGTGATGAGCAAGTTGGCCGCCGCTCCGCCGGACGGGCTAGACGCCGTGCCGGCCTCCGCACGGGTTGGCAGGCTGGCTCGTGCATGACTCACGAGCGAGCAAGCCGCCGCACTGGCATTCGCTTGAGCCAGATGGCTGGCCTTAGCGCAGCACGCGCGAGCAAGCCGCCGCGCCGCCGTGCCAATCTAGCTAGCAAACCTTGCAGACAAGCAGCTGGACGGAGCTATCTTGGCTAGCTAGCGGCTGCGAGCGCCGGACGGAGCTGGCATCCGGGCTGCCGCAAGATGGGCTCCGCACCGCCGGCGGTTTTGACCTCGCCTTCTGCCGGCGGCGGTAGCTGTGTCCCATGGCTGTGGATGACTAGGTGGATGGGCCGGAGGTAGGAGGTCACTCGGGGATTTTTGTGCAGACTGACATGTAGGTCCCACAAGTCATAACGCCTAACTTGCCGGTCGAATAGAAGGCGTTGACTTACGGGGCGACATGGGTTGAAACGTGCCTATAACGACACTTTGTAGAGTAGTCGTTTCTTGGTAGGGCTAGTTGGTAAGGGCATGTACAATGGTTGATAAGGTAGTCTTATCTTAAGTCTGCCATGTATGCAAGTGGTAGTAGTTTCCTGGCATTATTATTGGTTTCTTGGCATTATTAGTTGTTTCTTGTAAGGAACAATGTACTACTAGCGACAAAAGGCGATTCTAGGCTGCATTGTACTCCAACGAGTACTACTAGTGGTCGCGGGAGTGTATACCTCGTTTTGTGGGTTCGATCCCGGCCGAACGCACGGTGACCTATTTTTAAATAGTACTCCACAAAACGAGGTAGTTTGAGTTTTGAAGTCGAACGGACGCGTCGCACCACAATCTGGGTGCACTGGATAACCCAGCCACGTGAACGGGTTTTCCTTCCCATCATCTCGTGGCTCACGTGCTCGCCCTAGCCGCACCTCGCTTGCAGCTTCCTCATCAGCTAGTAGTAGCATATTTAAACTAGCGCCTCCCAATTAAGCCCGAGGAGCCGGAAAAGCCTGGCGTGGCATTGGGAACTGTGCAATATGGATGTGTATGTAAAGTCCTAGTACTCTACTACTCTGTAGCTTGTGGTGTTGCACGCATGGACTTCACTCCATTGTCGTCTCTATAAAAGAAATTCCTCTTGACGTGATTTTTTTGTTTTGAAACGGAGGCAAAAGCTTTGCCTCATCTCATTCATAAAGAAGGAACTACTAACAAAGTTCGACGAGATCCATTACACCTCGACAAATGGAAGCGAAAAGCCTAGTCTCGTTGTAGTATCAAGTAACTCAAATGTTCTGCCCCCGCAGTAACCGTCGCTGATAAATAGGCTGCTAGTGTGTGCATGAGAGGAGCGGCTGAGTAGGCCAGCTACGCGCTTGAATAGAGCACCGAGAGTAGCCACTACGCAGGTGTACTTTCCCTGCATTGATAGTACAGCGATGGTTCTAGAGAATAGTACTACCCTCCACTCCCAACTGTAGCTCCTTGGCCCTGCTACAGTACGAGTACGTAGTAAATAATAGCCTCACCCCTTCGCTAAGGAATGATCGAGGAGCTACAGTTGGAAGGGACCAGGCCCTACGGTTACTACGCTCTTATCTCCTCCTCGCCAGTTCCCCTCTCCACGAAGAGAAGGCAGTTCGTTGCTGCTCCCATGGATTTGGCAGGCGGTTCTCCTCCTCGTCGAGGCTGGGAGACCTTGGACGACGATCCTCTGGGAGAAATCGCACGCCGCTCCAACGTCCTCACCACCGCAAGACTCGATGCATCCTGCACCAACTTTTTCAAGACGGTGCTTAAACAGGCTTGGGAAAAGGCCATGCTTGTTGGTCTTCCATGCGTCCTCGAGGAGAAGGTTCTTCTATGGGACAATCCTTCGAACAGTCCACCGCTCCCTGGCCATGGTTGCATGTTGACTCCGCTAGAGTTGCCGACGTTGAGAGGTAGTCGCATTTTGTCCGATGAGCAGGTCGGTCATGGAGTTTGATCATGTTGTACTTAGTTATTCCATTTCCATCCCGTAATTTCTCCGCTGCCCACCGTCTTATATATAGGTCTGGGTCGGCGCCAACGAAGATTGGCTTGCATACCTCCGGCCGGATACCACCATCATTTTGCACAACATCCACAGTAGTGCATCCGTTCCTGTAGACCCCTTCTCCACCATTGGGATCGGCCTTCCGGACTGGCTGGGCTTGAATACGTATGATGATGCCAACATGAGATTGAAGAAGATAGCAATTGCGGACCCGTCGACAAAGCGACGCGGCTACGACGATTACTATCTCATCGTGGTGTTCAACATAAGGATTGCCATCACTACAAGAGGCAGTAACGGCAGACAGGGCAGAGGCTGGCACATGTTGGCCGCGGCAGATTTGTACCCCTGCACGTTCGAAGACGCCGTGTTCCATCTAGGCCGCATCTTCGTGGTGAGAAGCTAGGGGACTTGTTTCATCTGGTTGCCATCCTACGGTACAGGATATTACAAACAGAATGCACATACCATCATTTGCATCCCTAACGGTACTCCATTATTTTGCAGGGACCAGTCATCCCCCGATCAAAATAATATCGCCGATCATGGATGTGCATTTGCATCCGTGATTCGGTCTAACCTGGAACCTTGTAGCTGACTTTGGCATATTGGGATTAACTATCTTAGCAGTCGTTACCCATGGTACCACTGATGTGCAACATGGTCACACAATCTACCATGATCGGACCGTCACCATCTACCTAGGTATTCCATTTAGTATTATATTTTTTAACCCTCTCCCCTTCTCTTTCGTTGTTGTACTACTTACTAGTACTAGTAGGAGTACATTTTACCTTGGAGGACGCGTATAGCTAGCTAGGCCCTTGAAGACTTGAACCCACTAGCTGCCACCATTTTTGTTTTTCCATGTCTTACTATCTCATCCATGTAGCCAAGAGTGGCTATATATAATAAGCCGGTTATTTTACTTCCTTTATACCGGAGTAGTACTATCTGCTGCATAGTATTACTGACCGCCATATTTGAGCACAACATTATTATGCATGGACCTTGACTGTGTACGTCACCATGTGTCCAGATCTGAGATGCCGCGTGTACCAGATGAACGACGCCGAGTTCGACCCCCATGATGCTACATGGGTGCCGAGGAACACTCTTGGAGAGTACTCGCTTTTCATTGGGGACAGCTACCCCATTGTGAAGCGGATGCCACCTTCCGTACACGACACCGAAGGCCTGCCGTTCATGAAGCATGCTTGTGTCTTCAGTGCGCACTGCCAGACATGCTGGGACACGCTATCCCTGATTTATGCCGCTTCAGCTTTGATGGGTCTCCATCGTGTGGAACCGGACTAGAAAGCTTCAACAATGATTCCCGTTGCCCACCGCTATGGATCGTGCCATCCATGAAGAACACCTGGGACTGGAACCTGGAGGAGGACATGTAGCCCATCTATAACGTGTAAGTGGGGTATGGTAAATTGTGAACGGTAGCGCTGTGAATATATGTAGACTAGTCATGCACAAATTTATCACATGAATTGGAGATGAACTTGTGTGGCATACTGGCATTTGTCCTTTAGAATTTATTACTAGTAAATGTGTTATGTGTATGTGCAACTTGTGTGGTTGTTGCATGGGCTCCAACACACTCTTTGAGAAAAAAAGGTGGCACGATTTGGATATACGTGACGTGGCGGCATCATATAGTAGCTTCGTTTGCTATAGTTGTAGTATACTCCTACTGGGACGACAACTCCTATAAAACCTTGCGCTTGGCTCTTTGCCTCTTCGGGAGGTTCAACTGTTCGTACTCGTGTGAACCTTGCACTTGGCTCTTCGCCTCTTCGGAAGGTCCAACAATAATGATACTACAGTACAATATGCTTCTAGCAATCTGACACCGATTGAACTGTTGCACGTCCACCGCTAGGGCGAGGGTGAGCGAGAGGGAGAGGGAGAGGGCGCTGTAGTCAAAACCCCCTCCTCGTCCTGTGAGCCACCGCGCGCGTGGGTGAGGGAGAGGCGTAGTAAGCAAGCTTCTCCTCGTTCAGTGAGTTGATGGGACACATCAAAGCAGTACTAGTACTAGTCCATACTGCATCCTTTCCGGTTAATATGGCTTAATTTGAAACGAGAAAATACACTGGCGGTCAACGTATGTAACAATACCCTCTTTACAGTCACTATATATAGTTTTGCGGTGATTATATGATCACTAGCTCATCGCAGAGCACCGTATTGCACCCTACTGACCGGCCACATAGTCGACGTGGCACTTTGTTGACTGGTTAAATTGTCACCTGGTTTCTGGGTCCCACCTGTCAGTTGGCAGAGCAAAGAAATCAGTTAAATAAAACTTTACGCAGGCGCAACAGGAGTCCAACCCTTGCGTGCGAACCACCCTGGCTGTGTATGTGAGTGCATGCACATGTACTCCCTCGGTCTTCCAACAAAGAGTGTACATCGGCTAAAAAACAAAGAGTGTACATCTACACTTCCAATGCATTTAGCCTTTAATCTAAATCGATATTGATTGACTAATGCACCAACTTGTGCTCTAGCTATAGGCCACATGTCTATCCTTAATTACAGCATGCAACAACCTTCATTTAATCTTCTTCTCTCAATGGTCGCATGCACACATAAGTCTGCTACTTTTGGGCGTTAATTATGCCCTGGTCAATGTGTAAATCTCTAAATGTACAGTATTTCACAGACGTAGGGAGTAGGTTGAGCACTTGAGCGTGAGCGTGTGTGTTGCGTCGTGTGTTGTGTGCCGCATGGGTGCGTGAGTGTTGCGTGCGTCCATGTGTACGTGTGAGTGTTGCATGTTGCATGCATGCATGCATGCATGCATGAGGCTTTTACTCCCTCCCATTGACATGTTCATATTTCAAGCTTCCTCTGTTCCCTCCATATGGTGATACTCCCTCTGTTCCCAAACATGGAGTAAAAGCCTCCCTCTGTTCCCAAATACGGAGTATCTGTATTTCTAGAGATTTCAACAAGTGACTACGTACGGAGCAAAATGAGTGAATCTACACTCTAAAATATGTCTACATACATCCGTATGTTGTATTCCATTTGAATGTCTAAAAATACTATATTTAGGAATGGAGGGAGTAGCAAATAAACATTAAGTTCTCTTGTTTTTCCCTCCTTGGTCACGGGGCACAACCAAAGATGACTTATTCACCTGGATGGACGGAGTAGATGGTCAAAGTTTGACACAAAATTAATGCATTGGTAAACATAATTTTTTGAGGAAAACGAGTGCATTAATTGAGTGTTTGTGCAAACTACAAAAATTATTCCACCACTCATCATCTACCTTGGTTGATGACATTTTTGAATTGAGCCCTATAAACCGGAAAGGAGGTAGAACTAGTACTCCTATATTATTGGCGCCGGGTGCCTTGGCCAATGTTTCATCTTGTTGGACAGGATGAGGCTACTTCCAATGCATCGGTGCTTACATGGGGTGCTAAGAGAAAGTACAATAAGCTTATGTCAGCAGGCTATAAGGATTAAAATATTATTTCTCTACTAACATGGAGGGGAGAGAAGAGGAGAGAGAAGATGAGCCGACTATAGAATAAGAGCCAGCTGTAACACGCGCTGCTAGGAACTACTACCTCCGTCCGGGTTTATAGAGCCCCCGAGCCACCATGCAGTGTCCGTATTTACAAGGCTGCATGCGAGCAATTCACGGGAGTTGTTAATTCGACTTTGCATGCGAAACGCTAGGAATTAACTCAGCCTGACCCTCGATTCTCTCTACCAGCCAATGCATGCAGCAACCACACGAGAGGATTGGGCATGCATGTGGGCCTGAGACAGAAATCTAGGGAATGCAAGCGGACGTCCTAGTTTTCTAGCGATTAATGTGGTGCTTTCTTTCCTTAAGTGCTCCATGCTGATTGGTTATTGCCATGACCGATACTCTGCGTTGGTCCTGCTGCTTTGGCTCTTGGGACTTATAAACCCGGACGGAGGTAGTATGTGAGAGTGAGAGGTGGGCCATGTATTAAGGAAGTAGCACATCTTTATATCTTACTATTGTACTTGTTGGCTACAAGGTTGGCTATAGATGACATGACAATATTATATAGCCATCAGCTGGCTGTACTATTAACCATGCTCTAAGCACATTAAAAACTTTAGCAACTAAAGCTCCCAATGCATAGGTGCTTAACTTATTGGTGCTAAGCATCCTTTATTTAATAATTTTATAACTAAAGTTCTTCATGCATTGGTGGGATTCTTTCATTTAAGTCTTTTGTCTAGGTTGTCGCGCTTAGTACTGGGGTCACCACACTTATCTCTCTCCTCTTAATTACCTTGCCACATCAGACTTTTTGCCTACATGGCAGCCTTAGCACCTGTACAAGGCGGAGCATTGGGAGGGGCCTGAGCGTACATGCATAGGGATACTGTAGATAGGAAGTCTTTGTGATCCATTATTCCCCATCTCGGTCAGAGAGAACTATTCAACTAGTCTTCACAGTGAAGTGACAATACACGCTGCAGCAGATGGGACACTTAATTAATAAGCTGAACCAACATGTTGGTGTTACTAAATCAGCCTTACCCAGTACTGCCATCATGTTTGCCAGTGGAGCACGCTCCCGCAAATACGACTACGCACCTCTCTCCTTCATTAACTGACATATGGGCCCTCTTGAGGTAGACCCACATGTCATCGGCGTAACTATTTACAATCCGAAGGACGGTATATCCTGGTAGTAGTACTAGTAGAATTGAGATTTAATGCACTTTCTTCCTCGTCTTTCACTCTTCTTCCTCCTCTCTTCCCCATCGTCGGCCGCACACCATTTCCCTCTGCTCACTGCTCACCCGCCCGCGCCATCTTCCTTGGTAGCTCGCGCGTACCATATCCCCCCGCTCACTGCTCGTCCACACACGCCATCTTCTTCGCTCGCCCGCCCGAATCCACTTCCGCTGGCTCGCAGGCATCGAAAACCCCAGTCACTCAGCGCCCTAAAAAACCCTATGGCAGAACCGACTGACACGCAGAGCCGCGATTGGAATTCCCTTCCCGATGTTCTCCTGGAGCAGATTTGTAATCATATGGACCTGCTCAGCACCGTCCGTCTGGCCGCTTGCTCGGTGTCTTTGTACTATCTACTCGTCTGCAACCGGACGGCTCTTTTCAAGACACCCTGCTTGTTGATGCCCGATCCTCACAGGTGGCCCAGACACCGACTTGACGATCCTACGGAGGTTGCCGTGGTGCCCCTCGACATGCTACCACTACCCGTCCACCTGTCCTTCATGCGCGGCCACTACTGGGCGGGCATGAAGTCTAACTGGATCGTCCTCATCCACCAATCTGGTAGTCCATGGCGTCTCGTGGATATCTACACCCAGCGAGAGATCACCCTTCCATCGTTGGATACCACCGCCATCGAGCCTCGCGGCCCGCCGGACACTCCTACCTACTACGCACGAGACGCGTCAAGCTTTTGGCTCGACCTCTGTTTGCTGAAGGTTGTAATCTGCGAAGTGCCCACACCATCAGAAGACTACATGGATTACAAGCTCATTGCCGTGTTCAACATGGGATTAGTCTATCTGGAATCCGGTCGCCATACATGGTTATGGCTCATCGTCAATCCTCTTCAGCCAACATTTCTGTCTGATGCTATAGTGCATGATGGCATCGTTTACGCGGTCGACGCACAGATTGGCTGCCTATACTGGTGGAATATATCGTCGTGTAATTGTTCTATCTCATCTCATCGTTACCTTATGAATACGACTGCCTGTTCATTGTTACAAATTTAGAATATATAGTATGTCTATAACCACATCATTGCTATATGTTCCTCTCATTTCCTAGATTTTTATGACCACACATGTTATTGTTAGAGTTGATTTGAGAACAATTGGCATCTAATGATTGTTAGAATAGATATTATGAGTATAGCCTCATGATTGCTATATGTTACTCTCATTTCCAGGATTTTTATAACAACACATGTTATTGCTTAGAGTTGATATGAGAACAGTAGTAAGTGCGATGGTAGAATATGAGTAGGCCTTGTCATATCTGTTTTCCTCTCATTGTTACATGATGTTTGAACCATGATATATTGCTAGAATTTGAAAGCCATTGGCTTATTTTTTAACTTGGGGTATGATTATGACCACGACATTGCTATTCTCTGTCTATGATATGTGTCACTGTTATAATAATCTTAATTCCACACATACTCTAAACATGATTGTTTATTTTTGTCCTTTTGATCTCCAATTTGAATTGTTGCAGCAGACACAAATGCGCTGGCCTTCATGATTCTAGGACCTGGAATCATACCAGCCGATGGGTGGTGGTTTATCGCGCGTTCAGCTAACGGCGGTCATTTGATGCTCATTTGCACGTACCAAATTGACCAAACCATTACATTAAAACACTTGTAGTACAATGCCGGGGGCGTACGTGACATTGATGGCTATGGCTGCTTCGTGTTTGAGAAAGATCCCAACTCTGTTGGGCCAGACGTATTCAACTGGAGGCGGGTTTACAGCCACGGCAACCACTCCATGTTCCTCGGGCTCAATTATCCGATCATCTAACCAATCATCGATCATATCACCGGCGATGATTACCGAGCTATGCAACTTCCATTCGCCAGGGGGAAATGTGTTTACACATCATACCATGGGTTTCATGAATCACCATATCCAAAGATTCGTCGACACAGCTTGTTGCCAGATAATCTTCAGTGCGTGAAAGGCATCAAGCATCCATGCGATGGATGGCTTTTGCAAACCCGACATGCGGCGATGTGGTTCATGCCAACAGCAAATATGCACAACTTGATTTGTACTGATATCTAGACTGAGCCATGTATCCTGCTGCTGTAGCATGACCCTCTTTTGTTGGATATTATGTATTGTTGTTAGTTTGAAGCACTCCTCTGGTTTGAAGGATAGATACCTTTCCGGGATCAAGTGCATCCCAACTCACCTGCGTAGGATGTACTGATAATGATGATAGAGATGTTGTGCAGAAGCCATATATATATACACTATATTTTACATAGTGTGTTACTATATTTTGTATGTACCGTTACTGGGGTGTACAATAAGCTATTCTACACTCACGCTTAGTTTAGCGTTACTATCTATATATCTCTACTCCTATAAAAGACTCAGTTGGTAATGATGGTGTGTCTGCCATCCGTCATTTCTAACCACTAGATCTGCATCTAACGACTATGATGTAAGTTGTGGCCTTTTTGCAACAATATCCCACTTCTCTGCTCCAATTTACAGAAAACCCCATAGTATCTTGAAACCAACCACATTCCTCCCTTACCTCATCAAAACAGCCCAAGAAATATATTTTGAGTGAAACATAAGATATTTTTAGTGATATATGTATATCAAAACTAGACTGTTTTCTTTCATATTTGTGAATATGTATTATTCTACTTTGGATCCATTGCAACGCACGAGCACATTTCTAAATTGTACTAGTCCTCTATACCGTATATTGCGCTACTCGTACTACTACCTCCCTCCTGGTTTATTGGTCCCCTTCGTAATTTGTGTCAAATTTTGACCATAAATTTCAATAACTAAATGTTAATGCATGTCACAAAAAATTATATCGTTTTATTCATATTTGAACATAGTTTCCAATGGAATAATTTTTGGTGACATGCATTGACATTTTTTACTTAAACCTATGGTTAAAATGTGACACTAAATACGACTAGTAAGTACTCATACAGTAGCAGTACTAGTATACGTCGGTCAAATTATTCATCATGTCCTCACATTGAATTGACATGACAACACGCTGCGCGTGAGGTGACACAAGAATCCCGGCGGCGTGTTTGGGCATTGTGGACTTCAGATTTGGAGTACTACCGCTTATCTATCGAAATCTTTCATCATTCACTTAAAACAGTCGATTGATCATACATTGAGTACCATATAACTGGAATTAACCGATGCAACTCCAAGAAGGATTGGCCGGTGCTGCCGGCTGGCGTCAAGTTCGATCCCATAGATCAGGAGCTGATCGAGCACCTTGAGGCCAAAGTGAGTGCTGACAGTGCGAGATCTGACCCTCTCATCGACTTGTTCATACCAACCATCGACAGCGAGCATGGCATATGCTACACCCATCCTGAGAAACTTCCAGGTAAGACACCGTTCGGCCGTCTACTTGCACAAAAATATTCCTTTGTTTATAGCTCTATTTTTCTTTTTAGACACGGACCTATTGAAGCAATTACAATTTGACAGTTAATAAAAAGTGAAACAAGTGACTGCAACATGCCAAAGATGTTATGAAAATGCCAACTACATACACTAAAACCTGTATTATTCGACAATACTGCAGGTATCACACTGAGGGCGTTCTTCCAGCGCAATTCCAGGGCATTCAAAAGGGGCACGTGGATGCGTCACAAGATACAGTCAGAGTGCGGCATGCACGCGATGTGGCACAAGACCGGCAATACCTTGCCGGTGATGGTCAATGGCCGGCAGACGGGCAGCAAAAAAGTTCTGGTGCTACACACCAACAAGAACTTCGACCATTCCCACAAAAAAAAAGAACTTCGACCAGCAGAGGACCAACTGGGTGATGCACCAGTACCACCTCGGGGGCCTCGAGCAAGAGAAGGAGCGGGAGCTGGTCCTCTGCAAGATTTTGTACCAGACGAACACTAGGGCCAGGACTAAAAAGATTATAAGTTAGTTTGGTATTGGTACTTCTACTACCTTGTCGTCCGCAAGTTGGTATTGTTGTTAACAATCTTTCGGTATGAACTTGGCATTTGCTTCCAACCATCATGCCGAGGGTCGACGTGGATATAAAGCTAAATCATTTGTTTTGAAACAAATTTTCACGCATCTGATTTTTATTTGATGGCTAGCATAAGCACCTGCCGTTCGAATTCCCAGTTCTCCAAATTTTTCGAAACAAGTGCATGCACTTATTATCACGATGGAAAAACAATATACATGCTGCATCTGTACTTGCAGAATTCTCTTGTTTATTGAGCAGGTATATTGTTTTTTCAGGTCGAGCAAGTTTCAACTAGGCTGTAGACTCCCCAGGCTTGGTTTTGTTTTTAACAGGCCCAAGCCATGACGACAATAGGGCACAAAGATCCAGCAGGTATCTACTGGCCTCTGGCCTGCCAGCGTTTGCTATATTTTGTCTTACAACATCCGTAGGCAGTTTTTTTACTGAATCAAACACACAACCCAGTTCTATTTTCCTCTTCAAACGCCATGTCCTACTTCCGTTTTCTAATCTCTACCTATAGTTTTACTAGTTCATATACACATATCATTATATTGAAAATACATAAAGTTCCCTTTTCATATTTACATCCTTATTTTTGTTGTTGTTTTCCCTCCCAGCGCTGATTTTTTTACCACTGGTTTACCATTAAACCAACTCAATTGTCCCTCGTCTTGTTTTCTTACAAAAACAAAACGATTTTTTGGCAAATCAATATGTTCTTAAAAAATGTTTATCATTTCGGGATTACAATAGTTCGGACTCCACCGAAATATGCAAAATAAGGTTGTACTTTTTTACCATGGTCCTCGGCAGAAAATGGGCTGTAATAAATTACTTAAGAATTAGCAAATGGGCTGCAAATTATAAAAAAATAGCAAATGGGCTCTATGTTGTCTGCCACAGATTTGGAGGCTGACTTGTGGGCCTACTTAGTTCATGCGTACACAAGGTTTCTCAAAAAAAGAAACTTAGTCAACAATCGATTCTACCAGCGTCAGACCGTTATATGTCAATCTAACGGCAATTGTGCTTCTTCAGTCTCTGATCTTCCTGCTCCAGCCTCCCAAACCAGCGCCGGAGGAACCGCCTGCTCCCGCCTCCCATGGCCGACTGTGCTGCCGGGCAGGCCTCACGACCCCACCATACTCGTATCCCTGGCCTGGCTATCCCTCTACTCACCCACACCTCCTGTTATTTTTCGGTGACGGCAGCCGAACCAGTCAACCCTCGTACTCCCCACCGTGTGGGCAGCCACTGCCGTGTCTTCCCCGGCTCCGTGTCGTTCCCTTCATAGGCCTCACCGTCGTCCACCGCCCTGGTGCTCTCGGGGCGGCGTGGTCAACGTGGTCAACGAACGACATCCATCGGAAGTGGACTATACGTGGAGAGGCTGACAGCTGGGTCCACGGCCGCACACAAGGAAATGCCTCCTTATTACGCGCAAAATAATGTTTCCTCCACCTGACATCTAGGACCCACCGAAAGGGCCTCTGTATTTCGCGAAAAAACGTTCCCGCCGCTGACAGCTTGGACCCACCAACTATATCTTCGCACGCAAGGAAGTGCTTCCTTATTACACAAAAAAAGAATACTCCCGCTGCTAGCTGGGACCCACCATATGGGAGGCTGACTTGTGGGCCTACTAAGTTGACGCAGACGGAGGGCTTTGTCAACTTAGTCAATATGAACGATTCTAGCTCCAGTGGTCGTACGATGTCCATCCAACAGCCGTAGTGCTTCTTCAACCTCTGGTCTTCTTGCTCCAGCCACCCAAACCAGCGCCGGTCGTACCGCGTGCTCCTGCCTCCCGTGGCCGGCTGTGATGCCGCGGAGGCCTCACCGCCCCCTACTACTCCCGCTGCTGGCCAGGCCATCCCTCTAGTCACCCACACCCCCTGTTATTCTGCGGCGACGACAGCCTCACACCGCAGCCGAACCAGTGAACTCTCGTACTCCTCTCTGCATGGGCATCCACTGCCGCGTCTTTCCCGGCTCCGCGTCGTCCCCTTCCTAGGCCTCGCCGTCGTCCACCTCCCTGGTGCTCTCGGCGCGACGTGGTCAACATGGTCAAGGAACGACTTCCATCGGAAGAGTACTGTACGTGGAGAGGCTGACAGCTGGGTCCATGGCCGCAGCAAGGAAGTGCCTCCTTATTACGCAGAAAATAATGATTCCTCCACCTGACAGTAGGGACACAGCGGACGGGCCACAGTATTTCGCGAAAAAAAATGTTTCCCCCCTGACTGCTGGGACCCGCCAGCTACATCTTCGCACTCAAGGAAGTGCGTCCATATTACGGGCAAAAAAAATTGATTCGCCCCCTGAATGCTGGGACCCACCAGCTACATCTTCGCACGCAAGGAAGTGCCTGACAGTCGGGACCCACCTGGTCGAAGCGTACATAGCGTTGCCATTCTGGTCGCGAACATGTACGTACATACGATCGGTCTGTCTGCAGGCTACAGCGATGAACCGTGGCCGTGTAAGGAAGGGTACATGTCGTAGTAGAGGCGCGCACGTGTCGTAGTAGAGGCGCACACGTAGCATGTACATGTACGTACAGCCAGGGTGCAAGAAAGAAAATATGGCCACGTACGTACATCCGGGCGGGGTCTTGAATGCCTACTCGTGCATACGTATGGCCAGGGCTCGTGTACATGGCTGGGTCGGAACGAAGAAACTGCATCATCGTCGTGTTCATGGGGAAGCAACGGAATGTGTCGTGTTCATCTGGAGGCAACGGAATACGTCGTGTTCATCGGGAGCCAACCGGCTTGGACGGAATAGCCAATGGAAACGAGGCCTGGCGTACCGCAGAATGGAGGAAACGGCCTTGTGTTCGACCGGCCACGGTCGAAACGAGATCCTGTTCATCGGGAGGGGTCTGGCGTACCACAAAACGGAGGAAACGGACTTCTCTTGGACCTACTACGGTCGAAACGGGGTCCTGTTGATCGGGAGGGGTGTGGCATACCGCAAAACGGAGGAAACGGACTTGTGTTGGAGTGCTACGGTCGAAACGGGGGTCCTGTTCATCGGGAGGGGTGTGGCGTACCGCAAAACGGGACTCCACGGGATACTGTTCATCTCCACCGTCGACCTCCTCCAACCTCCACGGGCTACTGTTCATCCACCGTCGACCTCCTCCAGCCTCCACCTGCGACTGTTCATCCAGCCTCCACCGCTCCTCCATTAGCTACTGTTCAACCAGCCCTCTCCACGGGGTCCTGTTCAACCACCCCTCCACGGGCTACTGTTCATCCAACCCTCCACCGGCTACTGTTCAACCAGCCCTCCACGGGGTCGTCCTGTTCATCCAGCCCTCCACGGGGTCCTGCTCATCCAGCCCTCCACCGGCTCAATCGATCGGGGTCCTGTTCATCCAGCAGCAACGACCTCTACTACCACGGGGTCCTGTTCATCCAACCCCCCACCGGGAACTGTTCATCCAAACCCCCAACAACGCTCACTATTCATCAAGAGGCAGCAGGTTCGATCGGCTTCAGTTAGCATCAGTAGCGAAGGAATCGCTCGATCGGGTTCAGTTAACAGCCATCGATCGATCGTCGGGTTCAGTAACGCGTAGCCTGCAGTGCAACCGCTTGGGTTCAGTAGGCGAATGCCTCGCTCGGGTTCAGTTAGAGCCCAACGCCTTGCACCCACGTGCATACGTGTACAAGAGAAACGTCCATCGCTCGGCCCCGACCACCCACCGTAACCGGGAACTCCCCGATATTTTCCTCGCCCTCGCTTCTACCACGGTTTTTTCCGTGATGGACGGCCCAAAGAATGTCACGTGAATGGTTAACAGAACACCCATGATTTAAATAATACAAACGTTTGGGATGTTAACGTGGCGGCTTATTTGTTTCAAAATGCCTTTCTTGGCTATTAATTTGTGCACCTTCTCTCAAATTGGACATGAAAAAATACCGTAGCATGTTGGTGCCATTTCATGAAACCATGCCATGTTTCATGAATTTCAAACGAGATGTGGATTTACAGGAATTTAAAAACCAAATTTCTCAATGTTTGCAGCCGAGCCACGATGCCGCGGTGTTTGAAATTCATTCCCAATTCTTGCATGGGACCTAAACATGCACCCACGGACACACATATGATTTTTCAACCCGTTTTGGTGCACTGGACCATGTACATGTAGTTCAAATTTGAATTGTGCATATTCAACGTCTAGAAAACTCAGTTAATGTATAAAAAGTCCAAACAAACCCCGAATAGTTCCAAATTTTAACATGACACTCATGTTGGTCTATATTGCCTCTAGAAAAATATTAAAGGCGAGAAGAGGAAATGATGCCGTTTCGTGCAAAAAGGTGACACGTTCCCTACCGGAACCACAAGGATTCTTGTGAGAAGCTGTGGTTTATGAGAAGCTTATACCAGAACCTGCCCCAAATAGGATAAGAAAATTACCACAAGATGTTGGTGCCATTTCATGATACCATGCCAAGTCACATCAATTTCAGACGAGTTTTGGATTTATAGGAAATTAAAAACCAAGTTTCCCAATGTTTGCGGCCGAGCCTTGATGCCGGGGTGTTTGAAATTCATTCTCATTTCTTGCATGGCACCGAAACATGCACCCAAGGGTAATATATGATTTTTCAACCCATTTTGGTGCACTGGAGTATGTGGCTGTAATTCAAATTTGAATTATGCACATTTAATGTCTAGAAAACTTCTTTAATGTATAGAAGGGCCAAACAAACCCTGAATAGCTCCAAATTATAATGACACTCCTATTGGTCTATGTTGCCTCTAGAAAAATATTCAAGGCGAGAAGAGGCGACGAATGTTTCGTGCACAAAGGTGACACGTTGCCTAGCAGAACCACGAGGCCTTGTTGTGAGAAGCTCTGGTTTGTGAGATGCTCATACCAAAACCTGCCCCAAATGAGACAAATTTTTTACCATAGCATGTTGGTGTCATTTCATGACACCATGCCAAGTTTCATGAATTTCAGACGAGTTTAGATTTACAGGAATTTAAAACCATCTCAATGTTTGCGGCCGAGCCACGATGCTGAGGTGGTTGAAATTTATTCCCATTTCTTGCATGGCACCTAAACTTGCACCCAAGGACACATATATGTTTTTCAACCCATTTTGGTGCGCTGGAGCATGTGGCTGTAGTTCAAATTTGATTTATGCACATTAAATGCCTAGAAAACCCAGTTAATGTGTAAATATATCGAAACGAACCCCCAATAGTTCCAAATTATAACCTGACACTCCTATTGGTCTATGTTGCCTCTAGAAAAATATTCACGGCGAGAAGAGGCAATGGATGTTGTTTCATGCACAAAGGTGGCACGTTCCCTACCGGAACCATGAGACTTCTTGTGAGAAGCTCTCGTTTGTGAGAAGCTCATAGCAAAACCTGCCCCTAATGGGAAAAAAGTTACCACAACATGTTGGTGCCATTTCATGACACTGTGCCAAGTTTCAAGAATTTCAGACGAGTTTTGGATTTATAGGAATTTAAAAACCAAGTTTCTCAGTGTTTGCGCCCGAGCCACGATACCGAGATGTTTAAATTCATTCATGTTTCTTGCATGTCACCTAAACATGCACCCAAGGACACACATATGATTTTTCAACCCATTTTGGTGCACTGGAGCATAAGCATGTAGTTCGAAAACTCGATTAATGTATAAAAATGTCCTAACAAACCCTGAGTAGTTTCAAATTATCACACGACAATCGTATTGGTCTATGTTGCCTCTAGAAAAATATTCAAGGCGAGAAGAGGCAGCGAATGTTGTTTCGTCCATAAAGGTGACAGGTTCCCTACTGGAACCACGAGGCTTCTTGTGAGAAGCTCTGGTTTGTGAGATGATTATACCAAAACCCGTCCCAAATGGGACAAAAAATTTACCACATCATGTTGGTGTCATTTTATGACACCATGCCAAGTTTCATTAATTTCAAATGAGTTTTGGATTTACAAGAATTTAAAAACCAAGTTTCTCAAGTTTTGCGGCCGAGCCACGATGCCAAGGTGTTTGAAATTCACTCTCATTTCTTGCATGGGCCCTAAATATGCACCAAAGACACATATATGATTTTTTAACAGATTTTGGTGCACCGAAGCATGTGCCTGTAGTTCAAATTTGAATTTTTCACATTAAATGCATAGAAAACTCAATTAATGTATAAAAATGTCCAAACGAACCCTGAATAATTCCAAATTTTAACATGCCACTCCTTTATTGCATGTTCACTATAGATGAATGTTCTAGCAATTCAAACACCGTCCTTTTCCACGGTGATCCCATTTTGTATTTCAAATCAAAATGAAAAATCAAGTACATCACACACAATTTATTATCACGAACTGTGTGAGATGCAATACAAAATATCTTGGAGCACCCTCACATATGGATTATGCCAGAAGGTTTGTCGGTTATAGTTCATCACCGGTGGGTAACCACACTAGCTCCCCAATACAGTTTTACTGTTCAATCGTCGCCGGTCAAAGATGGGGACGTGGACCCGATCATGAGGGAAACTTTGGCGGCTCACTCCGGCGAGAGCACGGACACAACCGCCTTGAGGGCACTCACAACCTAGATGAGCGCGGCCGCAATCTGTGACTGGGCGGTTGCGGCAACCAAACGGTAGCTACTGCGGCTTAGATGGGTGCAGCAACATCTGCGACTGGGATAGAAACTGGCGAGAGCGGCACGACAGCTCTCGGTTTCGTGGCGGCAACCTTAGCCTTGATGGAGGCCGCCAACCCGCAGCTCCTGGCGATCACGTCACAAATCGCATGTAGTTTCTCCGACAACTGTCGCCAATCCATGTCCGAAGAGTTGGCAATCGCCAAGAGCGTTCGAGCAGCCGTCCGTTCTTTCACGGCATACCTTGCCGAGACGGAGGCCGTCCAAGCCCAGACCGCGGCTGCCCACTCCCAGCTCATGGCAGCCTTTTCCAAGGAGATGGCGGACGCGGACGACGAGATGCTTGTCGAGTATGTTTGCGATGGATGCCATGGCGCCCCTTCCCTAGGAGATCGCCGAGCATGAGCTGGACATGGAGGAGGCGACATATTTCCATGAGCGCCAGGCAGAGTAGTAGTCTTTGTTTAGAGTGTCGGTCTTTTGTTAGAGTAATGTTTAGGTCAACCAGCTCTATTTAGTTGCTGAACTTGCTCGATTAAGAAGTGTGGGTGTGCTGTAGGCTCTTTTGTGTACCCGAATTATGCAATGAGGTGAATGACAACTGTAACCAGGGAAATTCGGACCAACATTTGCACATTCAAACTCATCACACATGGGGTAAGCCATATTAATCGTTTCTGACGTTCAAGTATTGTACATAGTGCTGAATAAGGGACCGTGTCTGATGACACTTTGCACGCCAGTTTTTCGCTGCAACGTGCGAAAAATTTCGACATCCGCGGAAATATCAACTTCCCCCTCCTAATCAAAAGCGACATTTCCCCTGTTTTCTCCTTCCTTTACAAGTTCAAACCTTCATTGCTTGCTGATACGTCTCCAATGTATCTATAATTTTTTATTGTTCCATGCTATTATAATATCAATCTTGGATGTTTTATATACATTTCCTAGCAACTTTATATCATTTTTTGGGACTAACCTATTAACTTAGTGCCAGTGCCAGTTGCTGTTTTCTTGCTTATTTTTTTACTTTGCAGAATATCAGCACCACACGAAGTCCAAATGCCACGAAACTTTTTGGAGATTTTCTTTATGGCGATAAGAGACCTTGGAAGCTTCGAGAGGGAACCATAAGATGAAAGGGGGCCACTAGGCAATAGGGGGCAACAGGGCGCCAGAGGCCCCCGGCGCACCCTAGTGGGTAGTGGGGCCCACATGCCTCATTTTGACCTACCTCCGCCTCTATAAATACTCTAAAATCCCGAAACCCTCAAGGGAGTGCATGAAATACTTTTTCTGCCGCCGCAAGTTCCAGAACCACGAGATCCAATCTAGAGGCCTTTCCCGCACTCTGCCGGAGGAGGTAACGATCACGGAGGGGTTCTTCATCATCATTGCTGCCCCTCCGACGATGCGTGAGTAGTTCACCACAGACCTACGGGTCCATTGTTAGTAGCTAGATGGCTTGTTCTCTCTTTTTGATCTTCAATACAATGTTCTCCTTGGTGTTCTTGGAGATCTATTTGATGTAATTCTTTTTGCGGTGTGTTTGTTGGGATCCGATGAATTGTGAGTTTATGATCAGATCTATCCATGAATATTATTTGAGTTTTCTCTGAACTCCTTTATGCATGATTTTTATAGCCTTGTATTTCTTCTTCGATTTATTGGTTTGGTTTGGCCAACTAGATTGATTTATCTTGCCATGGGAAGAGGTGCCTTGTGATGGGTTCGATCTTGCAGTGCTCAATCTCAATGACAGAAAGAGACATGACACGCATGTATCATTGCTATTACGGGTAACAAGATGGGATTTATTTCATATGTGAGTTTATCATGTCTACATCATGTCATCTTGCTTAAAGCATTACTCCGTTTTCATGAACTTAATACACTAGATGCATGTTGGATAGCAGTCGATGTGTGGAGTAATAGTAGTAGATGCAGAATCATTTCAGTCTGCTAATCTTGGACGTGATGCCTATATACATGATCGTTGCCTTGGATATCGTCATAATTATTTGCTTTTCTATCAATTGCCCAACAGTAATTTGTTTACCCACCGTATGCTATTTTCTCGAGAGAAGCCTCTAGTGAAAACTATGGCCGCCGGGTCTATTTTCTAACATATATTGAAACCCAAAATACCTTTCTGCAATTTTCTTTTATTTATTTTGTTTTGTATTTTTGTTAGATCTATTTATCAAAACCTATACAATTTAATCTTTCTCTTGATCGTTGAGGGATTGACAACCCCTCTACACGTTGGGTTGCAAGTATTTGTTGTCTGTGTGTAGGTGTTGTTTATGTAGTGTTGCTTGGTTCTCCTACTGTATTGATAACCTTGGTTTCATAACTGAGGGAAATACTTATCTCTACTGTACTGCATCATCCCCTCCTCTTTCGGGAAATCCCAACGCAGTTCAGAAGTAGCAGGAAGAATTTCTGGCGCCGTTGCCGGGGAGACATCATCAACATCTATCAAGTACATACGCAAAAATCTCATCTCCTTGGATTTACTTTATTTGCCATTTGCCTCTCATTTTCATCACGCCCACTTCTAAAACATTTTTACAAAAAATACAAAAATATTTCCTGTTTGCCTTTTTGTTTGCTCTCTTGCCTTATCGCTATGACTAGCATAACTATCCCTCCTTTGTCACCGGATTTTGAAGTTCTATACTTCAAACAGAAATAAGGAGAAAATTTGAAAGATGCTTGGTATGGATTAATGGAATCTTACCGCATTTGCACTATAAAAGGGGACGCGAAAATTTTGCTCCGTAATTTTTACATGGGATTAACCATGCCCCACAGACAACTTTTGGATTTTGCTGCAAAAGCGAATTTTATTGAATGTGATGCCAATACTACCTATGAAATAATAGAGGGGATATTGGGAGTTCCACCACCACCGAAAGGATATGCTTTTACTCAAGAGGGGGTTCAAATACCAGATACATTAGGTGATATGTAGAAAAATATGGTTGAACTGCAGAAGTCTAATGAACCCCTTAAAAATATTAGTGGAAACCTCAATCACATGAATACTTTGATTACTCTATGTAATAAGTGATTGGATATCCTAGATCTTAAAATGGCTCCATTCCCTAGGAATAATGGGAAGCATAAAGAATCCCCGGGTTTTGAGAAAACCCCTACAAAGATTATCGAAACCAAAGATGACAACACTTGAATCTATGCATTATGCCTAGCTAGGGGCATAAAACAATAACACTAGTTGGGAAGCAACCCAATAGTTACCTTTTATTTTTTTTGTTTTCCTTTATCTTTTTCAATAAATATACAATTATGCTATTGTTATGATTGTGTTTTAGCATTTTAATCAGTGTTTGTGTCAAGTAAAGCCTTTAGGATGGTTTGGGTGATAGTTGATTTGATTCTATTGAAAAATAGAAACTTTTGCACCCAGTTCTGGAATTTTGTAAATTCATAGAAACATGCTTTTGCTCTGAATGTTTTACACATAATTGATATACAGATTTCCCACATTGTCTAATTTTTCAGAATTTTTGGAGTTACATAAGTATGCTCAATTTCCAGATTTCTACATATTGTTCTGTTTTTGACAGATTCTGTTTTCGTTGCATTGTGTGCTTATTTTGATGAATCTATGGATTGTATCGAGGGGGGGGGGTATAAGCCATGTTAAATTTAGAATATAGTAGGTATAGTGAAATAACAAAATATGAATGGGCCTGCAACATTACTTAAAGTGGTGATTTGCTTTATTCTACTAATGGATCTCACGAAGGTTTTTGTTAAGTTTTGTGTGATTAAAGTTTTCAAGTTTTGGGTGAGATCACGATGTATGAAGGAATAAGGAGTGGCAAGAGCCTACGCTTGGGGATGCCTGAGGTACCCCAAGGTAATATTCAAGGACTCGCAAGCAACTAAGCTTGGGGATGCCCCGGAAGGCATCCGCTCTTTCTTCTAACGACCATCGGTAATTTTACTTGGAGCTATATTTTTATTCGTCACATATCATGAGTTTTGCTTGGAGCGTCTTGTATTATATAAGTCTTTGCTTGTTTTGCTTTTTAGTTTGTCACAATCATCCTTGCTGAACACACTTTTTTGAGAGAGCCGCACGCATATCATGATTTGCTAGAATACTCTATGTGCTTCACTTAAATCTTTGGAGCTAGGCAGTTGCTCTAGAGCCTCACTTATATCTTTTTGAGCACGACGGTGGTTATATTTTGAAGAAATAAACTCTCATGCTTCACTTATATTATTTTGAGATTTGGAAAATTTTAAGAAATATGCTCTCGTGCTTCACTTATATTATTTTGAGAGTTGAATTTTTTTGAAGAAATATTTATGCTCTCGTGCTTCACTTAGACCATTTTGAGAGTTAAGTATAGTAATGGTAGTTTCATGGGATATGAATTTGGTCCCAAAGTGATAGATATACAAGAGGGATATAATAAAAACTTTCATGAAGATCACTGAATATTATAAACTTGATTCCTTGCAATAGTTTGTGATATGGAGAGAGTAATATGTGAGTCATTTTGGTGAGTAATTATGCTTTAGTAAGAATATTGGTGTTAAGGTTTGTAATTCCCTATGCATGACGTAAAGTCAATAGTTATGCAACGAAGTTATATCCTACTTGTGGTGCATCATTCAATGTTAATTATGTTCAATGCTCATTTATGTCCATTTTCATTTTTTGGTTGGCCGCTTCTCAATCTATTTGCTAGCCTTCACTTGTACTAAGCGGAAATACTGCTTTTGCATCCAACTCCTTAAACCAAAGTTGTGCCAAATGAGTCCACCATACCTACCTATATGCGGTATTTCCATACCGTTCCAAGTAAATTTGTATGTGCAACTCTAATTTTCAAAATGAATTTCCGTTTTGTGTGCCTGTACCGCTCACGAAGCAGCGAGGGGTGGCCAATATTTTCCATGCTAGGTATGTTATTCTCAAGATGAGTGTTTATTCACTTATCATTGCACGAGAGTGTGGCAGGTAATAGGGATGCCCAGTCCCGAAATGAAAAAGAATTTATTTATATGTTGTCAATAATAAATTCCTTGGAAAGTGTTGGTATGGAAGGCACCCTTGGATACGGCTAGCCATGGATTGTGTGAGAATGGTGGAAAGGAAACAAAATTTACTTTCTGTTTGGGAACCGCCTATGATTTATCTAGCATGAAAGATATTGGGAATCCTCAGTTGTTTTCGTTGACAGGAAAAGCATGCCTCTGAAAACAATTTTTATCTCTCAATTTAAGCTTTGAGCTCTGGCACCTCTACAAATCTTTGCTTCCCTCTGCGAAGGGCCTATCTATTTACTTCATGCAATTTTTAGTTTTATTGAGTCTCCATCTTCTCTTATAAATCACCAACTTGGGAACACAATTATCATACTTGTGCATTGGGCATAGTTAATATTTGAGTGTGTCACTACTGCAGGACGCTGCTAACGCAACACTACAATCAGAGACCCTTCGATGAAACTGTGTGTGATGCATTAATCGCAAACAGTGATGTAAAAAGACTATAAAAAAGATGCAAAACATTTGCGATGGCGGATACATCAAACATGGTTCAGATTTTAGTTGCGTGTGCGATGCGGGACATACGGTTCATTTCAATGAACTATTTGCGATGAGGCGGAATAACAGAAATGGGCATCCAGATGAAGGTGTGTGCGATATACGGCATACAGTTCACTCAGATAAACTGTTTGTGATGAGGCGGAACAACAGAAACGGGCAGCCAGATGAAGGTGTGTGTGATATACGACATACAGTTCACTCGGATGAACTGTTTGTGATTAGGCAACACAAAAGAAACGGTAAGCCAGATCAAGGTGTGTGCGATAGAGGGCAAACCGTTCACTCGGATGAACTGTTTGCGTTGAGGCAAGAGAACAAAAATGGTTCAACTTAACAAAGATGTGTGTGATACGCGGCAAACAGATCTGTAATTAGAAATGTGTGCGAAGACCGATAATAACACAGAAGATTGCTGCTAATAAGACGTGTGTGTCGAGCGATGTGATTGCATATAGAACAACAACAACAACATATATATATATATATATATATATATAGACACACAGTTATAAGGACATGGTTGCATAACCAAGTTAAACATCCAATTACATAGGTGGCTACTACACGCATGACATTTGCACACACCAAAGTAAACTATTGCATGCATATCTACATAGGTGGCTATTACACACATGATCTTTCCACACACCAAAGTAAACTATATATTACATGCATAATTAACTAGGGTAAACGATCATCTGATCAGCATCTACTTGTGACGCTTGCTGCTACTGCTCTGCTTGTGGCTTGATCCGGCCTCGTCGATTTCGGGAACGAGGCACTTCCTCATGTCAACGACCCACCTGTGCATCTCGTAGCATGTGTACGCGCTCTTGGCCACAAACCTGAGGTGAGGTTCATCCAGTTGCCACATCCAGGCCCCGTGCCAGGATACGGGACATGTTCTGTTGGCATCCTGCTTCATCTTTTCGTAGTAGGGGTCGATGATGGCCGAGGCGAGTTCAATCAGGGAGTCCTTCTTCGTGCTGCCCCAGACCCTGCAGTGGTCACAGATTTTGACAAGGTTCTTGCAGGCCAAGCCCGTAACCATGAGCGCTTTTACATCGTTGGAGGTTTCCACGGTAGCAAACTGTAGTCGGTGCTGTTGACAAACCTGGCGAAACGGTCGCAAGGCTCTGTGGCCATGCAGTAGTGGTAGATGAGGACATGATGGCGCACGCACAACTGGGCGACGACAACCTTCTGATCTTTGACGGATGACCTCCGGTGTACTGGAGGTCGATGCCGACCACCTTGTACTTGTCTCGAGGAAGCAACTGCTCCACGGTGTTGATGTAGTCCTCCACCACCGCTGGGTCGATGGTGTACACCACCGAGAGATCTGTCTCCCTTGCGTGGGTCTCCACTTTATGCTCGCCGAACTGCATTGGAGCGCCGCTAGATATCCTCTATGTATGTGTCATCGTGGGTGTGCTTGTTGTGTTGTGGGGTGAGATCGAAAGGTTGAAGAGACTAAGGTTATAATGACTGCGGGAATTAATGGGGAAGCCAGACGGCCTGGAATATCCGCACGCCCGAATGGCAGGTCTAATTTGCAGCGCGTAACTCCATCGTGTCGCACGTAACTGCATCGGGGTGACATGCGCGAAGCAACTGCATGCATATGGGGCCCCCAATGTGATCCTGCGCAGGCCCCAACAGCTGGCAGAGCATGCGCACAGGGACGCGAGCAGAGTGCTCCGCGGTCGCCTCAACAGTGAGCAACCATATATATGCATATAGGAGTTGAATGCGCAAGGAAAAGCTGTCCACAAGCTGAGCGCGTGGAGGTACGCGACCAGAGCGCGCCGTGGCGCCTAACGGCAAGCAAAGTGCGTTGCGGCGCCTAACGATGAGCAGAGCGCGCCGAGGGACGCGGCCGGCACAGTGATACGTGGCAAATAAGACGAACCGTGAGAGCGATGGTGAAGACATCAAGCACGAATCAGATTAGAGTCGCGTGTGCGATACGTGGCATACAGTTGATCCATCCGAGATGTTTGTGATGGAATAAGCCGTGTGTGTTGTGGACAAACGCTTGCTGGTGTACAACCGTCTACGATTGACACTACAAACAAAAGACACATCCATGAAATTTTTGGCCCGAACGAAAAGTTTTTCTGTCATGCTTATGACACTTCTATGACGATAAATTGTGACAAAACCACGTATCATCATAGATGTGGTGGGCTCCTACTTCTATGACAAAAAATCATGACAGAAAATGGGCTTTTCGTCCTGCTCGGGCCGGGGATGCACTTGCCGTCCATGATGGAAAAAGTCGTGGTAGAAGCGAGGGCAAGGAAAATTTCGGGGAGTTCTCGGTTACGGTGGGTGGTCGGGTCTGAGCTATGCACATGGAGGTTTGCGCGTTTCTCTCGTACACGTAGGCGCGTGTGTGCGAGGAGTTGGGATCTAACTAAACCCAAGCGAGGCATTCGCTTACTGAACCCGAGAAATTGCACTAGCTACGTTACTGAACCCGAGCGATCGATCCCTTGGCTGTTAACTGAACCTGAATGATTCCTTAGCTACTGTTGCTAACTGAAGCCGATCGAACGTGCCTCTTGATGAACAGTGACTGTTGTTGGGGGTTGGATTAAAGGTTCTCGGTGGGGGTTGGATGAATGGTAGTAGAGGCCGTTGCAGCTGGATGAACTGGACCCCGAACGAGGAGGCCGCCACACCCGAGCCGGTTGGGGTGGATGAACAGGACCCCATGGAGGGCTGCTTGAACAGTAGCCGGTGGAGGCTGGATGAACAGTAGCCTGTGGATGAACAGTAGCTGGTGGAGGCAGGAGGAAGACGCGGTGGATGAACAGTAGCAGGTGGAGGCTGGAGGAAGTCGACGGTGGATGAGCAGTAGCCCGTGGAGGTCGGACCAAGGCAGTAGATGGTGGATGAACAGTAGCCCGCGGAGTCCCATTTTGCGGTACGCCACACCCCTCCCGATGAACAGGACCGCCGTTCGACTGTAGGCACTCCAACACAAAGTCTGTTTCCTCCGTTTTGATGGACGCCACACGCCTCTCGATCAACAGGACCCTGTTTCGATCGTAGGATCTCGAACAGAAGTCCCTTTCCTCCGTTTTGCGGTACGCCAGACCCCTCCTGATGAATAGGATCCCGTTGCGACCATAGGCGGTCGAACATAAGGCCATTTCCTTAGTTCTTCGGTACGCCAGGCCTCGTTTCGGCTGTTCCGTCCAAGCCAGTTGGCTCCCGATGAACACGACGCATTCCTTTGCCTTCGATGAACACGACGCATTTCGTTGCCTCCCAATTAACATGACACAGTTTGTCCGTTCCGACCCAGTGATAACCCACAAGTATAGGGGATTGCAACAGTTTTCGAGGGTAGAGTATTCAACCCAAATTTATTGATTCGACACAAGGGGAGCCAAAGAATATTCTCAAGTATTAGCAGCTGAGTTGTCAATCCAACCACACCTGAAAGACTTAATATCTGCAGCAAAATATTTAGTAGCAAAGTAGTATGGAAGTAACGGTAACAGTGGCAAAAGTAACAGTAGCAGTTTTGTAGCAATCGTAACATTGGCAACGGAAAAGTAACTAAGCAAAGATCAATATGTGAAAAGCTCGTACGCAATGGATCAATGATGGATAATTATGTCGGATGGCATTCATCATGCAAGAGTTATAACCTTGGGTGACACAGAACTAGCTCCAATTCATCAATATAATGTAGGCATGTATTCCGAATATAGTCATACGTGCTTATGGAAAAGGACTTGCATGACATCTTTTGTCCTACCCTCCCGTGGCAGAGGTTTCCTATTGGAAACTAAGGGATATTAAGGCCTCCTTTTAATAGAGTACTGGACCAAAGCATTAGCACTTAGTGAATACATGAACTCCTCAAACTACGGTCATCACCGGGACGTGTCCCGACTATTGCACTCCGGGGTTGCCAGATCATAACACGCATTAGGTGACTATAACTTGCAAGATAGGATCAAGAACACCAATATATTCATGAAAACATAATAGGTTCAGATCTGAAATCATGGCACTCGGGCCCTAGTGACAAGCATTAAGCATAGCAAAGTCATAGCAACATCAATCTTAGAACATAGTGGATACTAGGGATCAAACCCTAACAAAACTAACTCGGTGACATGGTAAATCTCATCCAACCCATCACCGTCCAGCAAGCCTACGATGGGATTACTCACGCACGGCGGTGAGCTTCATGAAATTGGTGATGGAGGATGGTTGATCATGACGATGGCGACGGATTCCCCTATCCGGAGCCCCAAACGGGCTCCAGATTTGCCCTCATGGGGAAGAACAGGGCTTGGCGGTGGCTCCGTATCGTAAAACACGATGAATCCTTCTCTTTGATTTTTTTTCTCCCCCGACATGAATATATTGAATTGGAGTTGAGGTTGGTGGAGGTCCAGGGGGCCCGCAAGGATAGAGGGCGCGCCCCAGGGGGGTGGCCGCACCCTACACCCTTGTGGCCAGGGTGTGGGTCCCCTTCGGTTGATTCTTTCGCCAATATTTTTTATTAATTCCAAAAAGTTTCAGGTCATTTTGAAAACTTTTATTTCTGCACAAAAATAACACCATGGCAACTCTGTTGAAAACAGCGTCCACCCGGGTTAGTTCCTATTCAAATCATGCAAGTTAGAGTCCAAAACAAGGGCAAAAGTGTTTGGAAAAGTAGATACGATGGAGACGTATCAACTCCCCCAAGCTTAACCCATTGCTTGTCCTCAAGCAATTCAGTTGACAAACTGAAAGTGATAAAGAAAAAAACATTTACAAACTATGTTTGATCTTGTTGTTGCAAATATGTAAAGCCAGCATTAAAGTTTTCAGCAAAGATTATGAACTAACCATATTCACAATGGCATTTAGGTCTCATATTCGCTCATATCAATGACATAATCAGCTAGCGAGCAATAATAATAAATCTCAGATGATAACACTTTCTCAAAACAATCATGATATGATATAACAAGATGATATCTCGCTAGCCCATTCTCAGACCGCAAAACATAAATGTAGAACACCCCTGAAGATCAAGGACTGACTAGACATTGTAATTCATGTTAAAAGAGATCCAGTCACAGTCATACTCAATATAAATTAATAGCAATGCATACAAATGACAGTGGTGCTCTCTAACTGGTGCTTTTTATAAGAGGATGATGACTCAGCAATAAAAGTAAATAGATAGGACCTTCGCAAAGGGAAGCAGGGATTTGCAGAGGTGCCAGAGCTCGAGTTTTTGAAATAGAGATAAATAATATTTTGAGCGGTATGCTTTCCTTGTCAACATAACAACCAAGAGATCTCGGTATCTTCCATGCTACATACATTATAGGTGGTTCCCAAACAGAATGGTAAAGTTTATACTCCCCCACCACCAAGTACATTCCACGGCTGGTCCGAAACAACGGGTACCGTCCAACTAACAACAATCCCGGGGGAGTTTTGTTTGCAATTATATTTTATTTGATTTGAGCATGGGACTGGGCATCCCGATTATGAGCCATTTTCTCGTGAATGATGAGCGGAGTCCACTCACCGTGAGAATAACCTACCTACCATGGAAGATACTGACAGCCCCTAGTTGCTACATGAGCGATTCAGGCATACAAAACAGAATTTCATTTGAAGGTTTAGAGTTTGGCACTTGCAAATTTACTTGGAACGGCAGGTAAATACCGCATATAGGTAGGTATGGTGGACTCTCATGGAACAACTTTGGGTTTATGGAAGTGGATGCACAAGCAGTATTCCCGCTTAGTACAAGTGAAGGCTAGAAAAAGACTGGGGAGCGACCAACTAGAGAGCAACAACAGTCATAAACATGCATTGAGATTAACCAACACTGAATGCAAGCCTGAGTAGGATATAAATCACCATGAACATAAATAGCATAGAGGCTATGTTGATTTTGTTTCAACTACATGCTGAACATGTGCCAAGTCAAGCCACTCGAATCATTCAAAGGAGGATACCATCCTATCATACTACATCACAACCATTTTAAAAGCATGTTGGCACGCAAGGTAAACCATTATAAACTCCTGGCTAATTAAGCATGGCATGAATAATTATAATCTCTAATGGTCATTGCAAACATGTTTCATTCATAATGAGCTGAATCAAGAACGATGAACTAATCATATTTACAAAAACAAGATAGGTCGAGTTCATACCAGCTCCTCCTCATCTCAATCATTTCATCATATATCGTCATTATTGCCTTTCACATGCACGACCGAACGGTGTGAATAATAATAATAGTGCACGTGCATTGGAATAAGCTGGAATCTGCAAACATTTATTCAAAGGATAAGACAAGGTAACATTGGCTCTTTGTTAGATCAACAATAATGTATATGAGAGCCACTCAACATTTTCATCGTGGTCTTCTCCTCTCGACCCCCAAAGAAAAAGAAAAGAATTTCAAAGGAACACATTGAAATAATTTTGGAGTTTTTGTTTTTCTGAAGAAAGTAAAACATGAACGTGAAAAACTATTTACACGGGAAAGCTCCCAACAAACAAAAGAAGAACGAGAAATCTTTTTGGGTTTTCATTTAATAGTACTACTAAGCATGCATAGAAAATAAACTACAACTAATTTTTTTAGATCTTTCTTAAGGTTTTTCAAACACACAAGAAGAAAGCAAGAAAAAGAAATAAACTAACATGGATAATACAATGAAAAAGTATGAACACCGACAACTGGAATGAGTGTGTGAACATGAATGTAATGTCCGTGAGAAGTACGTACTCTCCCAAGCTTAGGCTTTTGGCCTGAGTTGGTCTACGCCCACGGCTGGCTAGGCGAATATCCAGAGTTATAGTCGGGGTTGTACTGAGATGCAGCAGCTACTGCCTGAAGGGCTGCAGCATGGAGGCGAGCTGCCTCCGTCTCCCTCTCATACTCGTTTGCCTCCTCTCTGGTTATAAAATATCCCCCTCTGACCTGAAAATTAAAGAAGGTAGGATCAGGAAGAATAACATGGACGGCACATCGTCTATCAAAGATTAGTCAGTACTGGAGGGACTATTCGTTCCTCTCAAGAAACTGATAACGCACCAAATCATTATAATCAAGAATAGCAGGTGGCAACTCTATGTCATTCTCCCTTATGGGTACTCCAAGATAATTAGCTAGACAAGTCGCATAAATCCCACCCAATAAATCTCCACCTTTAGCATTAAGATGTAACCTCCTCGCAACAATGGCCCCCAAGTTATATCGCTTATCACCTAACACCACACACTTGAGGACACTAAGATCGGGAACGCAAAGGTGGCAATGCTCATGCTTACTGTTAATGCATCTACCTATAAAGAGAGCAAAATAATATATGGCAGGAAAGTGAATGCTCCCTATGGTAGCTTGTGTGATATTTCTAGTTTCTCCCATAGTGATGCTAGCAAGGAAATCATTGTATTCAGATTTGTGAGGTTCACGAAGAAGGCCCCACTGTGGGATTTTGCAAGCAGTATTAAAATCTTCAAGGTCCATGGTATATGATTCATCATACAGATCAAATAAAATAGTATGGGTATTGCGCTTAGACGAAAATTCAAACCTCCGCACAAAGGAATCAGTGAGGTAATCATATTGTCGGCACTTATCTGATACGAAGTCCTCAAGATCAGCATTACGTACATACGCATCAAATTCATCCTTGAAACCTGCATGGACCATAAATTCATCTGACGGCCATTCATGAGGCCGCACTTGAGCTTCCCTTGGTGGTTCAAGGCCCGGCTCACGTATCGCGAGCCTCGGTGCTTGCTTCCTTGAAGAACCACCTTGGTACATTTCCCTAGACATTTTTCTTCCTCAGAAAATTTCTGAAATTTTTAGTGACTCAAAATAAAAGTGAACCAAACTCAACAAGATTGATAGCAACTACTCCTACAAGTGCCTAGAGGCTATATCATGCATCAAAACTACTTTGGACCATATAAATTTGACATGCAAGCTCAAGAACAAGGTCACCACAGCAGCAAAAATTTGCAATAAATAAAGCACTAGAACAAAAACTAATTGGACCATTAGAGGAGTCACATACCAAAGAACAATCCCCCAAAGCAGTTTTGTGAATGGAGCTTTGAGCAAGGAGATCGAAAATGGCAGCAAAATGAGCAAGAACACGAGTTTAAGCTATGGAGTGATTTTTTCTGGAGGAAGAAGTGGATGGGTGCTGGAATAAGTCGAGGGGGTCCACATGGGACCCACAAGGACAGGGGCGTGCCCAGGGGGGTAAGGCGCGCCCTCCACCCTTGTGGCCCACTGGTGAGGCCCCCTGGTGTGTGTTCAGTGCCAAAAATTCTCAAATATTCTATAAAAAATCATACTAAATTTTCAGGGCATTTGGAGAACTTTTATTTTTGGGGTATTTTTTATTGCACGGATAATTCACAAAACAGTCAGAAAATATTATTTTTGCTTTATTTAATCTAAATAACAGAAAGTAAAAGATAGGTAGAGAGAGTTGTGCTTTCTAAATTCATCCATCTCATGCTCATCAAAAGGAATCCATTAACAAGGTTGATCAAGTCTTATTAACAAACTTCTTCCGAATGACATGAAACCGGAGAACTTTTGAATAACACTAGGTTACCTCAACGGGGATATGCATGTCCCCAACAATAAGAATATCATATTTCTTTTTGACAGTAGGAAGAGGGAATTCAAAACCTCCAATAGTAATAGTTGAAATTTTTCCAATAGAATTGATACTATGAACTTGAGGTTGTTTCTTCGGAAAGTGTACCGTATGCTCATTACCATTAACATGATAAGAGGCATTGCCTTTGTTGCAATCAATAACAGCCCCTGCAGTATTTAGAAAGGGTCTACCAAGGATGATCGACATACTGTCGTCCTCGGGAATATCAAGAATAACAAAATCCGTTAAGATAGTAACGTTTGCAACCACAACAGGCACATCCTCACAAATACCGATGGGTATAGCAGTTGATTTATCAGCCATTTGCAAAGAGATTTCAGTTGGTGTCAACTTATTCAATTCAAGTTTACGATACAAAGAGAAAGGCATAACACTAACACCGGTTCCAAGATCACATAAAGCAGATTTAACATAGTTTCTTTTAATGGAGCATGGTATAGTTGGTACCCCTGGATCTCCTAGTTTCTTTGGTATTCCACTCTTAAAAGTATAATTAGCAAGCATGGTGGAAATTTCAGCTTTCGGTATCTTTCTTTATTAGTGACAATATCTTTCATATACTTAGCATAAGGAGGCATTTTAAGCATATCAGTCAAACGCATACGCAAAAAGATAGGTCTAATCATTTTAGCAAAGTGCTCAAAATCCTCATCATCCTTTTTCTTGGATGGCTTAGGAGGAAAGGGCATGGGTTTTTGAACCCATGGTTCTCTTTCTTTACCATGTTTCCTAGCAACGAAATCTCTCTTATCATATTGTTGATTCTTTGATTGTGGGTTATCAAGATCAACAGCAGGTTCAATCTCTACATCATTATCATTACTAGGTCGAGCATCAACATGAACATCATTATTAACATTGTCACTAGGTTCATGTTCTTCACCAGATTGTGTCTCAGCATCAAAAATAGAAATATCATTAGGATTCTCAGGTGTGTCTACAACAGGTTCACTAGAAGCATGCAAAGTCCTATCAGTTTTCTTTTTCTTTTTATTACTAGGACTAGGTGCATCAGAATTAATTCTCTGAGAATCTTGCTCAATTCTCTTAGGATGGCCCTCGGGATACAAAGGTTCCTGGGTCATTTTACCACCTCTATTCATAACCCTAACAGCATTATCATTATTCTTACTATTCAACTCATTAAGCAAATCATCTTATGCCTTAAGTACTTGTTCTACTTGAGTTGTAACCATGGAAGCATGCTTACTAATAAGCTTTAGATCATTAACAGTTCTACTCATATAATCACCCAAGTGGTCAAGCATGTAAGCATTACGTTTCAATTGTCTACTAACATAATTATTGAAGTTTTCTTGTTTAACAATAAAATTATCAAACTCATCTAAGCATTGACTAGAAGACTTATTATGTGGAATATCACCTTCATCAAATCTACATAGAGAGTTTACCATCTATGGGTTATCAAGACCATGTATTTCTTCAATAGGCGGTAAATTTTTAACATCTTTAGCTTTAATACCTTTTTATTTCATAGATTTCTCTGCCTCTTGCATATCTTCAGGACTGAGAAATAGAACACCCCTGTTCTTCGGAGTTGGCTTAGGAGTTGGTTCAGGAAGTGTACAATCATTATCATTACTCAATATATTATTCAATAGCAATTCAGCTTGCTCGACAGTTCTTTCCCTGAAAACACAACCAGCACAACTATCCAGGTGGTCTCTGGAAGCATCGGTTAGTCCATTATAAAAGATATCAAGTATTCAATTTTTCTTGACAGGATGATCAGGCAAAGCATTAAGTAATTGGAGAAGCCTCCCCCAAGCTTGTGGGAGACTCTCTTCTTCAGTTTGCACAAAGTTAAATATTTCCCTTAAGGCAGCTTGTTTCTTATGAGCAGGAAAATGTTTTTGAGAGAAGTAGTAAATCATATCCTGCGGACTACGCACACAACCAGGAGCAAGAGAATTAAACCATAACTTAGCATCACCCTTTAATGAGAAAGGAAACAATTTGAGAATATAGTAGTAGCAAATTTTCTCCTCATGAGCAAATAGGGTGGCTATATCATTCAATTTAGTAACATGTGCCACAACAGTTTTAGATTCATAACCATAGAAAGGATCAGATTGAACCAAAGTAACTAAATCGGGGTCGACAGAGAATTCATAATCCTTATCAGTAACAAAGATAGGTGAAGTAGCAAACATAAGGTCATATTTCATTCTAGCATTCAAAGATTTTTATTTCAGCTTAGCTAACAGTTTCTTAAGATCTTCTCTATCATTACAAGCAAGAAAGTCTCTAGCAGTTTCTTCATCCATAATATAACCCTTAGGTACAATAGGCAATTCATATCTAGGGGGAGAATCATAATCTTTAGTTTCAATAATATCATCAGTTTTAGTAATTTCATTCTCTCTAACCGTAGCAAGTTGTTCATCAAGAAATTCAACTAGTGGCACAGTATTATCAAGCAGAGAAGTAGTTTCAGCATAAGCATCATGCATAGCAGAAGTGGCATCATCAATAACATGCGACATATCGGAATCAATATCAGGTGTAGGTGTCGCAAGTTTACTCAAAACAGAAGGAGAATCAAGTGCAGAGCTAGATGGCAGCTCCTTACCTCCCCTCGTAGTAGAGGGAAAAATCTTGGTTCTTTGATCTTTCAAATTCCTCGTAGTGATCAATATATATAAATCCCAAGTGACTTAGAGAATAAAGCTATCCTCCCCGGCAACGGCGCCAGAAAAAGGTCTTGATAACCCACAAGTATAGGGGATCGCAACAGTTTTCGAGGGTAGAGTATTCAACCCAAATTTATTTATTCAACATAAGGGGAGCCAAAGAATATTCTCAAGTATTAGCAGCTAAGTTGTCAATTCAACCACACCTCAGAGACTTAATATCTGTAGCAAAATATTTAGTAGCAACATAGTATGGAAGTAACGGTAACAGTGGCAAAAGTAACAGTAGCAGTTTTGTAGCAATCGTAACAGTGGCAACGGAAAAGTAACTAAGCAAAGATCAATATGTGAAAAGCTCGTAGGCAATGGATCAATGATGGATAATTATGTCGGATGGCATTCATCATGCAACAGTTATAGCCTAGGGTGACACAGAACTAGCTCCAATTCATCAATATAATGTAGGCATGTATTCCGAATATAGTCATACATGCTTATGGAAAAGAACTTGCATGGCATCTTTTGTGCTACCCTCCCGTGGCAGAGGTTTCCTATTGGAAACTAAGGGATATTAAGGCCTCCTTTTAATAGAGTACCGGACCAAAGCATTAGCACTTAGTGAATACATGAACTCCTCAAACTACGGTCATCACCGGGAAGTGTCCCGACTATTGCACTCCGGGGTTGCCAGATCATAACACGCAGTAGGTGACTATAACTTGCAAGATAGGATCAGGAACACCAATATATTCATGAAAACATAATAGGTTCAGATCTGAAATCATGGCACTCGGGCCCTAGTGACAAGCATTAAGCATAGCAAAGTCATAGCAACATCAATCCTAGAACATAGTGGATACTAGGGATCAAACCTAACAAAACTAACTCGGTGACATGGTAAATCTCATCCAACCCATAACCGTCCAGCAAGCCTATGATGGGATTACTCACGCACGGCGGTGAGCATCATGAAATTGGTGATGGAGGATGGTTGATGATGATGATGGCGACGGATTCCCCTCTCCGGAGCCCCGAACGGACTCCAGATCTGCCCTCCCGAGGAAGAACAGGGCTTGGCGGCGGCTCCATATCGTAAAACGTGATGAATCTTTCTCTCTGATTTTTTGCTCCTCGAACGTGAATATATGGAATTGGAGTTGAGGTCGGTGGAGGTCCAGGGGGGCCACAAGGACAGAGGGCGCGCCCCAGGGGGGTGGTCACGCCCTCCACCCTTGGGGGCAGGGTGTGGGGCCCCTTCAGTTGATTCTTTCGCCAATATTTTTTATTAATTCCAAAAATCATCTCCGTAAAGTTTTAGGTTATTCCGAGAACTTTTATTTCTGCACAAAAATAACACCATGGCAATTCTGCTAAAAACAACGTCAGTCCGGGGTAGTTCCTATTCAAATCATGCAAGTTAGAGTCGAAAACAAGGGCAAAAGAGTTTGGAAAAGTAGATACGATGGAGACGTACCACCCAGCCGGTTGGCTGCCGATGAACAGGACGTCCTTGCTGCTATCTGCTGCCTCTCCATGCACACGAGCCCTGGCCATACGTATGCGTGAGTAGGCGTTCGAGACCCCGCCCGTATGTACGTACGTGGCCGTATTTTTTGGCATCTGGCTATACGTATGTGTACACGGTTTTGAGTGGACTGCCTGAACGGCTACGTCGGGGGCTCTACTACTACACGTCCCGCCACTTGCTCGGCCATGGTTCATCATTGTAGAGAGACCGATCGACCAGTATGTATGTACACGTTTGCGACCAGACAGACAACGCTACGTATGCTTCGATCGAGTGGGTCCCAGCTGTCAGGCAGGATAAGTAGGCACTTCCTTGCGTGTGAAGATATAGCTGGTGGGTCCCGGCTTTCAGGGGAAGAATCATTTTTTGCCCGTAATATGGATGCACTTCCTTGCATGCGAAGATGTAGCTGGTGTGTCCCAGCTGTTAGGGGAAAACATTTTTTTCACAAAATATAGCTAAGCCAAAATATAGAGGCTCTTCCGGTAGGCCCCCACTGTTAGGTGGAGGAGTCATTATTTTGTGCTAATAAGGAGGCACTTCCTTGCTGCGGCCGTGGACCCAGCTGTCAGCCTCTACACGTACAGTCCTCTTCCGATGTAAGTCATTCCTTGACCACATTGACCATGCCGGCCGAGAGCACCAAGGCGGTGGACGACGGCGAGGCCTAGGAAGGGAAAGACCCAGAGCCGGGGAAGACTCAGCAGTTGTTTCCCATGCGGAGGGGTGTACGAGGGTTTACTGGTTTGTCTGGCATCGCCGGAGAATAACAGGAGGTGTGGGTGAGTAGAGGGATGGCCAGGCTAGCAATGGGAGTAGGGTGGGGGCAGTGAGGCCCGCTCGGCAGCACAGCCGTCCATGGGAGGCAGGAGCAGGTGGCACGGCCGGTGCTGGTTTGGGCGCTGGGCAAGAAGAGCAGAGGTTGAAGAAGCACGACGACCGTTGGATGGACATCGTACGGTCACTGCAGCTAGAATCGTTTATATTGACTAAGTTGACAATGCCCTCCGTCCGCGTCAACTTAGTAGGCCCACAAGTCAGCCTCCAAATATGGTGGGCCCGAGCTAGCAGGGGGAGTATTAAAAAAATTGCGCATAATAAGGAGATACTTCCTTGCATGCGAAAATATAGCTGGTGGGTCCGAGCTGTCAGCGGGAGGAACTTTTTTTCGTGAAATACAGAGGCCCTTCAGGTGGGTCCCCGCTGTCAGGTGGAGGAATCATTATTTTGTGCATAATAAGGAGGCACTTCCTTGCGTGCGGCCATGGACCCATGGTTGTGCAATATTTTCCTACCTTGTGTTTTGGAGATTGTTGACAGAAACAAGTATGGACTACTTTGTTTGCTAGTACATACAAAGAGAAAAAATCCATACACCACCGAAGAAGATGTTGTCTCCTGTGCTGAGTTCGAGGAACATCACCGAAGTACATCTGCGTTGCAGAGAAGAACGAGCCATATTTATCGGAGTGATAAAAGTCAAGAAGATTGATGTGAAGAATCGACCCCTCGAAAGTTTACTACTGAAGTGAGCTTTCGATTCGGTACTATCGTCCAAACAAATTGACTGCAGCGATGGAAGTCGAAGACTAAGTGAAGACGTAGCATTCATTTAGGTGTTCTTATTTCATTCTTTTGAGTCATAGGACCTCCGTACTATTAAGAGGGGTATAGGTTCTCGATGCTTAGATCCGCTCTGATGCTTAGCCAAAACCTATGAAAGTTGCGAGAGAAATCTCCTTGTGCTCCGAGCAAATACTCGTCTGCAAGAGACTCAGTTCTTCGCTGCGAGAGATTTGCCTCAGACCGAGGAGTTAGCATTACTTGTTCCGCAAGAAATGTTACCATTGTGCTCAAATCTGACCATTGGAATGGTGTCGCTCTGCCATTGGCTGAGCCCGATGTCTAATTTGGTCATTTCCCATCACGGAAGGCTACATCTATAAATAGCCACCCCGCTCCAACATTGTCTGTTGGCTGCTCCACTTGAGATTTCTAAGAAGATTGATTGGAGCAACCCCTCTCAGAGTGATTTGAGTTTAAGATCCACCGAGAGAAAAACCAAGAGCCCAAACTTAGATAGTGGTTTAGCATCACAGTAGTTCTGAGTGAGAGTTCTTGTACCTATTACTCTTGAGAGCTGCGCACTCTCTATACGATAGGTTTCGGCTTCGAGTGTTGAAGAGTTGCTGTCTTCACCGAGCCTGATCTTCAGCAACCAAGAGTGACTGTTGTTCGTGAAGGTCGACTGAAGGTTTGGAGATCGCCGACAAGGATCTACCACGAGTGAAATCAACCTAAGTCTGATTAGCTCTGCGTTGAAGGAGAATAGGGTGAAGAGCGGTTATCTTCCGTGTTAAGTCACAGACCCTCCAACCAGACGTAACCCTTTGGCGGAAGGGTGAACTGGTCTACCAAATCTCTTTGTCACCATCGAGCACCACTGGTCATTTCTGCTCCACTGCATTTCCTTCAGCAGTTATTATTCGTGCTCTGTGCCGATAGATTACTTGATCAGTTTGACCTGGTGTCATCATCCTATATTCGTACTCATCCCTCTTAATTATCTTCGCATGTTATTGTTCCTTATCTTTCCGTTCTTCGGACTCACTTGTGTCGTTGTTCCATATTTTTATTCAGTTCCTACTATGTTGTGTCTCATTCTGTTGCATCTGTTTGCATGTTGCATTACACTCATTGTAGTTACACCTATGATCCATCAAGCACGTACTATTTTCAATGCTTTCATCGATGAATATGCTTCTGAAGAAGAAGTTTGATTCTATCCATTTTCTTCAATACTATATTCTGCTGCTATGATTGGGTTTGGTTTCCAAGCTTTTGAAAGAAAATTTGAATCTCCCATTCACCCCCTCTGGTCGATATACTCTCAGTCCTAACAATTTGTATCAGAGAAGGTACTCCCTGTCTCTGTTTATTAAATGTCTAATGTCCTTGGAGTTTTGAGTATGTCGTTTTCAGGTAGATCCTTGTACTCGGAAAGGTTTCCTATCTTCGATGGAAATGACTATTTGTACTGGAAGGAACGAATGAGAATCAGAATCCAAGCTGTCAACTACGCTCTGTGGCCGATTGTGGAAGATGGCTACATTATTCAACAACAAAATGATCTGACTTCCGATGATAAAGAAAATTTGTAGTTGGATGCATGCACAACCCCGGTATTAGCCAAGCAATTGGTTCATACTTTTAATGTTCTCAAGCCTTTTCAACTTTCACGCAATACATGAGTGTGAGCCATGGATATAACACTATAGGTGGCATAGAATATGGCGGAGGTTGTGAGGAGAAGACAAAAAGAAGAAAGTCTCACATCAACCAGGCAAATTAATGGGCTATGGAGATGCCCATCAATTGATATCGGTGCAAGTGAGTAGGGATTACCATGAAATGGATGCACTTGAGCTATAAGTGTATGAAATCTCAAAAGAAAACTAAGTGGGTGTGCATCCAACTTGCTTGCTCACGAAGACCTAGGGCAATTTGAGGAAGCCCATCATTGGAATATACAAGCCAAGTTCTATAAAGAAAAAATTCCCACTAGTTGAAAGTGTCAAAATAGGAGACTCTCTATGATGAAGAACATGGTCCTACTTTGAAGCACAAGTGTGGAAAGAGGATAGTAACATTGTCCCTTCTCTCTTTTCTCTCATTTTTTTGTTTGGGCTCTTTGGCCTCTTTTTTTATTTTGGCCTCTCTTTTTTATTTCAGGCTCTTTGGCCTCTCTTTTTTTAAGTTCGGAGTCTATGCTCTAATAATGACCATCACACTTTTATTTACTTACAACTCAAGAATTACAACTCAATAATAGAACAAAGATATGACTCTATATGAATGCCTCATGCATATGAGGACAATATGACAATTATGGTGCATGCCATAATAAAATGGAACGGCGGAAGTTGCATGGCAATATATCTTGGAATGGCTATGGGAATGCCATAATAGGTAAGTGTGGTGACTGTTTTGAGGAAGGTATATGGTGGGTTTAATGCACCGGCGAGAGTTGCACGGTACTAGAGAGGCTAGCAATGGTGGAAGGGTGAGAGTGCGTATAATCCATAGACTCAACATTAGTCATAAAGAACTCACATACTTATTGAAAAAATTTATTAGCTATCGAAACAAAGTACTACACGCATGCTCCTAGGGGAGAGGTTGGTACGAGTTAACCATCGCGTGCTCACGACCTCCACACAAAGGATGACAATCAAAAAAATAAAGCATGCTCCGACTTGATCACATAATGGTTCAACATATGTGCATGCTTCGGGAATCACAAACTTTAAAAGAAGTATTTCTACTAATCCACAATTACTCACTGGCATGACTCTAATATCACCATCTTTATATCTCAAAACAAATGTGACGAATCAAACTTCTCATATATTCAATGATCTTCATGAAAGTTCTTATTATATCCCTCTTGAATACCCATCATATCAGGACTAAATTAATAACCCAATCAAATTGCCATACTACTTTTAAGACTCTCAAAATGATATAAGTGAAAAAACTACTCCAAAAAGATAATAGTGAAGATCAATGAGTAGTTGAATAACTATGTAGCTATGTGAAGACTCTCTCTCTTCAAAAATTTCAGATCTTGGGATATTATTCAAACAACAAGCAAAACAAAATAAAATGACATTGCAAGGATCGCACATATCATGTGAAGAAGAAAAAACTTAGGCTCAACCAAAACTGACCGATAATTGTTGATAAAGAAAGGTGGGATGCCAACCTGGGCATCCCCAAGCTTAGATGCTTGAGACTTATTTAAATATTAAGTATGGATGCCTTGGGCATCCCCAATCTTGAGCTCTTGTGTTGCCTTATTTCCTCTTATGTCACGGTTTCCCTAAATCTCAAAAACTTCATCCACACAAAACTCAACAAGAACTTGTGAGATAAGTTAGTATAATTCCATGCAAAACATTATCATTCTCTACTGTAGAAAATCACTAAAATTAAAATTTGACATTGCATACTAAGTGCCTGTGCAAATTTAATACTCCAATCCTCAAATAGAATCATTAAACAAGCAAACATATGCAAACAATGCAATCATAACAGCAATATGTCTAAACAGAACAGTCTGTAAAGGATTAAGGAAGATCCATACTTATTTAACTCAAAAAATTCTGAATATTTACCACACTGTAGAGCATTTATCATTGCATGTTGTGTCAAAATTTCAAGTTTTTATCACATTCTGACTTTTCTAGGAATTTTTGCAATAGTGACAAACTTCCTGTTTTGAAACAGCAAGTCATATACCTGCAACTTGTGCATGGTGAAGGCTATCCCTGACACTTTTATTGAAATAGAAGATACAAAACTTTACTATAAATAACAGCAAGTAAATCTAAACAAAAGAAAATGACGCTCCAAGCAAAACACATATCATGTGACGAATAAAAATATAGCTCCAAGTAAGGTTACCGATAATGTTGGAGACGAAAGAGGGGATGCCTTCCGGGGCATCCCCAAGCTTAGTTGCTTGGGTATTCCTCGAATATTACCTTGTGGTGCCTTGGGCATCCCCAAGCTTAGGGTCTTGCCACTCCTTATTCTCCTCATATCGATATCTCACCTAAAACTTGAAAACTTCAATCACACAAAACTTAACGGAACTTCGTGAGATGGGTTAGTATGATAAAGACAAATCATCCACTTTGGTACTGTCAAAGACAAGATTCAATTTTTTCACATATTGGCTACTGTACTTTATTATTTCCACAATTTATATCACTTAATATAAGCTATGGAAACACGAAAACAAGCAAACTATGCGTTGAAAACAGAATCTGTCAAAAACAGAACAGTCTGTAATGATCTGAACAACCACCATACTTCTGCCACTCCAACAATTCTGAAAATTAGGAAAACGTTGACAATTTCTATAGCTATCTTGTGTCAAAAATTCAGATCAAAATAATGTTCCAATGAATTTTCAAAATTCCAGGACTGAGAGCAAAAGTTTCTATTTTTGCACAGAATCAAGTCAACTATCATCCACACTACCAGAAAGGCTTTACTTGGCACTTTATTGATACAAAAGCTATAAAACATGATTAACACAGTAGCCTAATCATTTTAACACACAAAAAAGTAGGTAATAGTGTTGGGTTGTCTCCCAACAAGTGCTTTTCTTTAATGCCTTCGTACCTAGGCATGATGATTTCAATGATGCTCACATAGAAGATAAGCATTGAAACATAAAGAGGGCATCATGAAGCATATGACTAACACATTTAAGCGTAACCCACTTCCTATGCATAGGGATTTTTTGAGCAAACAATTTAAGAGAACAAGAATCAACTAACATAGGAAGGCAAAACAAGCATGACTTCAAAATTCTCAACACATAGAGAGGGAAGTTGGTATTATTGCAATACCTACAAACATATGTTCCTCTCTCATAGTAATATTCAGTAGCATCATGAATGAATTCAACAATATAATTATCACATAAAGCATTCTTTTCATGATCCGCAACCATAGAAATTTTATTGCTCTCCACATAAGCAAATTTATTCTCCTTCATAGTAATGGGAGCAAACTCAACAAAATAACTATCATGAGATACATGATTGACATAATCAAATTGAACATTAAAATCATGATGACAAGTTTCATGGATATCATTACTCTTTATTGCGTACATGTCATCACAATAATCATCATAGATAGCAACTTTGTTGTCATAGTAAATTGAATCCTCTTCCAAAATAGTGGATTCATCAGTAAATAAAGTCATGACCTCTCCAAATCCACTTTCATAATTATTACAATAAGATTAAACACCCTCCAAAATAGTGGGATCACTACTACATAAAGTTGACACTCTTCCAAACCCACTTTCATCAATATAATCATCATATATAGGAGGCATGCTATCATCATAATAAATTTTCTCATTGAAACTTGGGGGACTAAAAATATTATCTTCATCAAACATAACATCCCCAAGCTTGTAGCTTTGCATATCATTAGCATCATGGATATTCAAAGAATTCATACCAACAACATTGCAATGATGCTTATCATTCAAAGATTTTATACCAAATTTTTTATTGACTTCTTCTTCTAACACTTTGGCACAATTTTCATTTCCATCATTTTCACGAAAGACATTACAAAAATGAAGCATATGAAGCAACCTCAATTCCATTTTTTTGTAGTCTTATTTTATAATCTAAACTAGTGATAAAACAATAAACTAAAAGATTCAATTGCAAGATCTAAAGATATACCTTCAAGTACTCACCTCCTTGGCAACGGCGCCAGAAAAGAGCTTGATGTCTACTACGCAACCTTTCTTCTTGTAGACTCGTGTTGGGCCTCGAAGCGCAGAGTTTATAGGATAGTAGCAAATTTCCCTCAAGTGGATGACCTAAGGTTTATCAATCCGTGGGAGGCGTAGGATGAAGATGGTCTCTCTTTAACAACCCTGCAACCGAATAACAAAGAGTCTCTTGTGTCCCCAACACACCCAGTACAATGGTAAATTGTATAGGTGGACTAGTTCGGCGAAGAGATGGTGATACAAGTGTAATATGGATGGTAGAAATATATTTCTATAATCTGAATAAGTAAAAACAGCAAGGTAACTAGTAACAAAATTGAGAAAAAACGGTATTGCAATGCTTGAAAACAAGGCCTAGGGTTCATACTTTCACTAGTGCAAATTCTCTCAACAATGATAACATATTTGGATCACATAAAAATCCCTCAACGTGCAACAAAGATTCACTCTGAAGTTCCTATCACGGAGAACATAAAATGAAATTGCTTGCAGGGTACGAAACCACCTCAAAGTTATTCTTTCCGATCAATCCATTGAGCTATTTCTATAAGTGTCACAAACATCCCTAGAGTTCGTAGTAAAATAACACCATATGATACACATCAATCAACCCTAATGTCACCTAGATACTCCAATGTCACCACAAGTATCCATGGGGAAATTATACGATATGCATCAACAACTTCGGATTCATAATATTGAATCCAACACAAAGAACCTCAAAGAGTTCCCCAAGATTCCTACCGGAGAAACAAGGACGAAAACGTGCATCAACCCCTATGCATAGATTACCCCAATGTCACCTCGGGAATCTGCGAGTTAAGTGCCAAAACAGACATCAAGTGAATCAATAGAACACCCCATTGTCACCACAGGTATCCCACGCAAGACATACATCAAGTGTTCTCAAATCCATAAAAGTATTCAATCCGATAATAGTGAAACCTCAAGAAGATAGAGAAGGAGAAACACCATATGATCCAACTATAGTAAAAAAGCTCGCGGTACATCAAGATCGTGCCAAATCAAGCACACAAGAGAGAGAGAGATCAAACACATAGCTACTGGTACATACCCTCAGCCCCGAGGGTGAATGTCGGTGTACAAAATAAGGGGCGCATCTTTGTACCCCTTTACCTGTGAACGGACAGTCGGAGCCGCGCCTACGGCTGCACCAAGCAGAACAGGGGAGGTGAACCGAGGTAAAACCAAAGCCCAAGACAGCCAGAGCAACGCCAAGGCCGAGACGACAAAAGAGCAGAGAGACAAAGCAGGTTCCCCCGGCAAGACTCTTGCCGGGGCAGCCTCTGCGGCCCCGGCAAGGCCCTTGTCGGGGCGGCTCGTCCAACACCGGCAGAGCGAGCCGCCCTTGAGCCACAGGTTCCAACCCAACCAGCTACGATTGGGCTAGGGCTCGGGAGGCACCTCTATGGTGGCATGCAGAGATTTGTGAAGACAAGGAATATTCAAGATCAGATGAGGATTAAAAGACAACGATCCTCGGCAAGATCCTTACCGAGGGGAGCCACAAGACCCCCGACAAGATCCTTGCCAGGGACAACAACACGCCACTACGAGGCCCTTGCCGGGCCACCCGGCAAGGACCTCGCCAAGGGCGCCAGCAGGGCCACCTCCAGGCCCGCACCAGCCAAGTCTCCACCGCCGTTCGCATGCAGCTGCCAGCCCAACCAGCTGGGCAGGCACCTGCGTGGCAACATGGAGCTCCCAGGCCAACTCATCAAGCGCCTGTGTGGCGGTATGCAGATCTTCGTTAAGACTTTGCCACCGCGCCACCTCAGCTGCCTGCCTGCCTACATGGCGCCGCATGCATCGCTGACCAGGGCACGTGTCGAAGCAAGGAGGAGCGGCGACGGACGGGACGGTCCTCGTTCCCATCCCCAATAAAGCAAGCGGGCACCTAAGCGATGCATTAAATGCATCTTGTCCTGTAATACGAGCGATAAGCTCGTAGCACTGTACGCCTTTCCACCTCCTGTGTGCCACTGTGGTAGCCCCTTTTGACTATAAAAGGAGACCCATGGCGTACTGGAGAAGGATTCGGCTCTTTGGAACGACCCAACCACCGTAGCTAGTTGAGAGGCTCAAGAACACTCAATACATCCACCAAAGCAGGACTAGGGTTTTACGCATCCTCGCGCCCCGAACCTGGGTAAACGATCCTTGTGTTGATTACTAATCCTGCTCTTCTTGCAATCCTGCGCCCCGGCAACCGTAGTAGGGATTCTTGTGATCCCATAGGTGTCGTTTCCCACCGACATCTTTGGCGCGCCAGGTAGGGGTGCGCAATTGTGAGAATCTGGTCTAGTAGTTAGCCTAGCATTTCTTCATCGCCATGGCTCCCAAGGAGAAGATGGCTAGGAGAAAACGGCGCCGCCTGCGCCCGCGAAGGACGTCAGCGCGGCAACAGAAAAGCTAAGTCATTCAGAGCCTCGAGTTATTTGTTTTTATATATAAGGTTATCGTCCTCAGAGATCCTGCCTATGTATGGAAAACCTGCACGCAAAGGGGCCCTCCCGCGATTGGCAACACCCTTGTTCTGTTTCGAGTCCGCTCAACAGCTCAAGTGGCCGCGTCAAGAGTGGCGGGGTAGCCTTCCGCACTTGGCAACGCTCTATATTCTGACTCGAGTTAAGCTCGACAGTTCGGGCGGCCGCGTTAAGGGCGGCAAGGTGGTTCGCCCGGCAGCAAGCACACCCGGCAGGCCAATGGGGATCCGTCCCCAAGACGCTGCCCTGGGTTTACGCGCCGGCAGGCCTACCCAGTTATGTAGGGTGGACATACAAAGGAAAATCAAACAGGAAAATAACGTGCATAATATCAAAGTACTGCGGAAGTTATATTACATCGCTTGTTGCCGCAGTTCTAACTAAAGATAAAAATTGTCTTGATTGTGAACTTGCAGCAACGAAAAGAAACGGGGTGCCTAATCCCGACGCTGGCCCTCCACCTTCAGAATTCCGCCGACACCGCTGATGACGGGCTTGATGCGCTCCCTGAGCGACGCAAGGTCAGTATCCTCCGGCAAGCTCTCCAGCGCGGCACGAAGTCAAGGTCGGGGTACCAGTACGCCACCTTGGTGAGAACCTTGGTCATGGCGCCCTAGCAAAGCCTCCGGGCCTCGTCGGCCAGCGAGGCCGCCCGGTTGGCGTGAAGCCGCTCCAAAGCACCGACGACCTTCTGAAAGAACAAGGTCTGGCTACAGTTGGCGCTCACACTCCGCTCCGGGGCGTACCTCACGTCCGGCATCCCCATGGTGGCTAGCTGCACGGCGGAATGGTTGGTAATGGTGGCGAGGCGATTGAGCCAGCGGTTCTCGCCCTCCACATGCTCCTTGAAGTTGAGGGCCCCGTTCTTCCGCAGCTGCTTCTCGGTCTCCAGGTTTTTGGTCAGGGTCCCTTCCCGGGCCCTGGCCTCCGACAACGTCTTCTCGAGACCCTCCAGCTTCAGCTTGAGGTCTTTGATGGATTTGTTGGCCTCGGAGAGCTCCCCGGCCCTGCTGACGGCCGCGCCCTGCGCCTCCGTCAAGGCGCTGTTGAGCGTGTCCTTCTCCTGGGACAGCTTCAGGGCCTGCTCCTTCAGCTCGTCCCGCTCCACCTCCAGCTCCTTCACCTTGCCGGCATGAACCAGAGCCTGGGCATCGAGTGTCCTTTTGTGCCTCTGCTCCAGCTCTTGGGTCCGCTGCGCGGCAAGCTTCTGCACCTCCTTGTCCTTGGCGTGGAGTTTGGCGTCGAGGTCCGCCTCGCGCTTGGCGAGGTCCTCCTCCTAGGAGTTTAGTGCGGCCTCGTGCTGGGTCCGGGCGGCGGCGGCCAAGTTCTTCGCCGTCTCTTGGGCCTTCTCGACGTCGGCCAAGTTTTTCGCCGTCTCTTGGGCCTTCTCGACGTCGGCCAGCTTCATGGTGAGCTCCACATCATGCTTGGCCAGCTCGCCCTGGGCGGCTTTCAGCTCGTCGCGAGCCTGGCGGAACCAGTCCTGCGTCTCAGTGACACGCTTCTGGAGGTCCGCCTCTGCCTTCTCCACCACCGCTGTCTTGGACTTAACTTTGTCCAGGCGGGCACGGTGGAGCGCCTGGAGCCTACGGAAGTTGGCACCCATGGCCTGGAGCAGCCGCTCCTCCTGGGAGCCATCGCCACCAACGCTCGGCTCGTCGACGACCTCGAGTACGGCAGGGGCGAGCACTTTGTCATCGAACACCTCTCCCTTGACGGGGGTCCTGGTGCTCAACGCGCCGGGGAGGTGGACGAAGAGGTCGTCGCTCACCTTCAGGTACTTGCCAGAGCCGGAGGCAGCGGAGGAGGAGGGCTGGTCATCGACCACCTCCTCCTCGGCGGTGGCCTTGCCGGCCTCCTCGGCGGTAGCCTTGCCGGGCTCCCCGGCAGGCCCTTTGGCGGCGTCCTCCGTGGCGCCCCTGGCGGCCTCCTCCGCGGCGATCTTCTCGGCCTCCGCCGCGGCATCCTTGGCCACATCCTCGATGACGGTGTCCAGGTCCTCCCGGTCCTCCGAGAGAGGATCTAGATATCAGGAAGAGGGTGGGGTAGAGCCAAGATCAAAGATTCAAAAAGAAGAGAAAAAGCAGGGACGAAAGGCCAGAGACTTACCAGTGCCAGGCTGGGAAGCAGAAGTCCCCTCCTCGCCAACATCTGGCGCCAAGGCGAAGCCACCAGCGCCCAAGTTCTCCTCCTCCTCCTCCATGTGCGTGGGCTCGGTGCTTGGCGCCCTTGCCAGGGACGCCCCTTGGGGCGGTGTGGTTGATGGGGGCGGCATGGTGGGAGTAGCCCTCTGTGGCTCCTCCCGCTGCTGCTCTCCTCCTGCATACGCGATAAGGTCAGCGCCAAAGTATCATACCCCTGACACATGTCGACGAGGAGTGAGCGGTGAACTTACGCCGGGGGCTGCTGTCTGGGCTGCTCAACACCACCAGCGGCGCCCTTGAAGCACCAGCGGGGGCTGGCCGCCCGCCGAGGCCTTGGCCCTCTTTATCCTTTGGGCCAGCGTCTCCGCGTCCCTGCAAGGATGAAAATACGTCGAGACATGCGGCACGGACTTAGGAAACAGAGATGGCGAAGAGGGGCAAGTTGCTTACTCGACGTTCGTCTCCTCCTCTGTTGCCTTCCTCTTCCTCCTTGGGCTGAGGGACCCAAAATCAAAGGTGACCACCGCATCAATGTCTGCCGGGGGAGGGGAAGGAGGTGGCATCTGAACGCGCTTTGCCCTGGAAGAAGCAGATGCTTTCTCCTTCGCCGCCGCGGTCGTTGCCACTTTCTTCGCCGCCGCGGCCCTCCTCTGGCGTGCGGACATCTCCTGGGCCCGCCGCAGCTACGCGGCGCTGCCAGGCCGGACCGGCTCGCCAGAGGTGGCCCGCTGCAGGACCCGTCCTCTTCCCGTGGCTGGAGGATCGATGGCCACGACCTCCTCCTCCTCCTCCTCGGCCTCTTCTTCCGACGACTCGTCGGCCGCGTCTTCGACAAGAGGAGCCCTGGTGCCGGCACTGCTGGCCTCCCCAGCGGCCTCCGCCCACCGGGCGAGCTCCTCCTCCGCGGCCGCCGCGACCTTGTCCTCCACGCCACCAGCACTCCCGGACTCCTCGGCGAGTTGTGCCTCCATCGCCCTAGCAGCGATGTGGTCCAACTCCGCCTGGGTGGTGTCCTGGATGAGCCGCGGCTCGTCGGTGACATACCCCTCGTGCAGGGTGTTGAAGAACTGCTGCACCTGGATGTCCTCCGGCTCGACCCAGCTCGGGTCAGGGCCATGCGCGTTGCAATCCGGCATCATGGCAATGATGTCGGTCCGGCGTGAGTTATTGCTCAGCAGGACCACTCCAGCCGGCAACTTGAACAAGGGCCCCTTGATGACCTTGCCGGCCTTCACGGCGGCCCTCGCGACCTTGCCGGTCCGCTCGACCTCGCCGTCGCGGCCCACGTCAACCTGGAAAAGCCACTGGCAGAAGTGGGCATGCCCCATCACTTTGAAGTTGTGGTCGAGGCTGGGGCGAAGCCGGCCTCCCCTTGTTGTGCAGTGGAGCGATCCGGCGGCGGATGAAGTCCGCCCCGATCATCTCAAGGGTGAGCCCGGCCTCGGTGAGCTGAAGGATCCTGGTGGTGGCGATCGTGAGCTTCTCGTCATTGGCATCAACGTCGCTCCAATCGCTTCTGCGGACCGGCGGCGCCCGACGGACTTCGCAGAACGCCGACGGGTCCTTCTCTTCGATCCAGCACCACCGGCCCAGCCATTCTTCCCACCTCTCCTTCATGGTGCCATCCGGGTACGCTCCCTTGGACCTTGGGATCCAGGTGATGCAACCAGAAATGGTGCCTCCCGTTTGGATCCGAGGGAAGAAGTAGTGGCGGAAAAGCGCCGTGTTGGGGTGCACCCCGGCGAAACCTTCGTAGAGGTGCGCGAAAAGGGCCATGCACGCCACAGCATTTGGGGTAAAATCCAAGAGGCGGAAGCCAAAGGTATGCATGATGACGCTAATGAAATCGGAGAAGGGAGGACAAAGCCCGCAGGAGAAATAGTCGACGAAGAAAGGGTACCGATTCGGGGCAGCCTCGGCGCAGTTGGCGGGGATGACGCGCGTAGATGGATGCCCCGTCTTTTCTCCCCCCGTCTTCACCCCCCACAGGGGTTTGAAGGCCTCCCGGAGCTCAAACACGTCGACGATCGAAGGGAAGTAGGCGAGCTGCGTCCTCTGCACTGCCAGCGCGCTCTCTGGCGGCTCCGCCCCCCACCCCGGCGTCCTTGGCCACTCCCTTTCCCTTGGTGGATTTGGGTGCCATGGCGGCTAGGGGGAGCAAGAGACAGAAGGCGGCGGAAACGCAGCGGCGGCGAGCAAGAACGAAGCTTAGGGAGGAAGGAGAAGGGGGCGGCGGCTCTGAGATTGGAAAAGGCACAAGGGGGTGAAATGAGCAGCGCGCCCGCAGTTATTCCCTTTTACGGGGAAGGCGCGGGCCGCCTCTTTTCCCATTAACCACGACGTCACGCATGCGTGTGGGAACCGTCCCACGCATGCCCCCCACGTCGCGCGTTCAGCGCGGATCGTGGGGAAGCACAGCAGACGGAAAATTACCGCGGTAAAAACCGCCCCTCCTGCCCGCGCACCATTTTGGGCCTGGCCCAACAACGTGTCGCGCTTAAGTGTGGCCCAGGCCCGGGGGCTCCTGTCGGTGTACAAAAGAAGGGGCGCATCTTTGTACCCCTTTACCTGTGCACGGACAGTCGGAGCCGCGCCTACGGCCGCACCAAGCAGAACAGGGGAGGTGAACCGAGGTAAAAACCGAAGCCCAAGACAGCCAGAGCAACGCCAAGGCCGAGACCACAAAAGAGCAGAGAGACGAAGCAGGTTCCCCCGGCAAGACCCTTGGCGGGGCAGCCTCCGCAGCCCCGGCAATGCCCTTGTCGGTGCGGCTCGTCCAACACCGGCAGAGCGAGCCGCCCTTGAGCCACAGGTTCCAACCCAACCAGCTATGACTGGGCCAGGGCTCGCGAGGCACCTCCGTGGTGGCATGCAGATCTTTGTGAAGACAAGGAATATTCAAGATCAGATGAGGATTAAAAGACAACGATCCTCGGCAAGATCCTTGCCGAGGGGAGCCACAAGACCCCCGGCAAGATCCTTGCCGGGGACAACAGCACGCCACGACAAGGCCCTTGCCGGGCCACCCGGCAAGACCCTCGCCAAGGGCGCCAGCAGGGCCACCTCCAGGCCCACACCAGCCACGTCTCCACCACCACTCGCATGCAGCAGCCAGCCCAACCAGCTGGGCAGGCACCTGCGTGGCAACATGCAGCTCCTAGGCCAACTCATCAAGCGCCTGCATGGCGGCATGCAGATCTTCGTGAAGACTTTGCCAGCGCGCCACCTCAGCTGCCTGCCTGCCTACATGGCGCCGCATGCATCACTGACCAAGGCGCGTGTCGAAGCAAGGAGGAGCAGCGACGGACGGGACGGGCCTCGTTCCCGTCCCCAATAAAGCAAGGGGACACCTAAGCGATGCATTAAATGCGTCTTGTCCTGTAATACGAGCGATATGCTCGTAGCACTGTACGCCTTTCCACCTCCTGTGTGCCACTGTGGCAGCCCCTTTTGACTATAAAAGGAGGCCCATGGCGTACTGGAGAAGGATTCGGCTCTTTGGAACGACCCAGCCACCGTAGCTAGTTGAGAGGCTCAAGAACACTCAATACATCCACCAAAGCAGGACTAGGGTTTTACGCATCCTCGCAGCCCGAACCTTGGTAAACGATCCTTGTGCTGATTACTAATCCTGCTCTTCTTGCAACCCCGCGCCCCGGCAACCGTAGTAGGGATTCTTGTGATCCCATAGGTGTCGTTTTCCACCGACAGTGAACTACTCCCTCCTCATCATGGTGGCCGTCGAGATGATGAAGATGGCCTCCAGTGATGGTTTCCCCCTCTGGCAGGGTGCCAGGACGGGCCCCCGATTGGTTTTTCATGGCTACAAAGGCTTGCGGCGGCGGAACTTCCAATCTAGGGTTATATTCGGAGGTTTCTATATTTATAAGAATTTTTGGCGTTGGAAACAGGTCAAGGAGGTGCCCGAGGAGCCCACAAGCCCTCAGGGTGCGCCCAAGGGGTAGGGTGTGCCCCCTGGCTTGTGGACAGCTTGGGACTCTTCTGGTCCAGCTCCGATGCTTCGGGGTCTCTTTTGGTCCATAAAAAATCACCGTAAATTTTCAGCTCATTTGGACTCCGTTTGATATTCCTTTTCTGCAAAACTCAAAAACAAGGAAAAAACAGAAACTGGCACTGGGCTCTAGGTTAATAGGTTAGTCCCAAAAATAATATAAAATAGCATATTAATGCATATAAAACATCCAAAATAGATAATATAATAGCATGGAACGATAAAAAAATTATAGATATGTTAGAGACGTATCAGTCCACCATAATGAAACTGTAGTCGAGGGTGTTGATAAACCTGGCGAAATGCTCACAAGGCCTTGTGGCCAGGCAGTAGTGGTAGACGAGGACGTGATGGCGCATGCACAACTGGGCGACGACAACCTTGTGATCATGCTTGGCACGACCACCGGTGAACTCGAGGTCGAAGCCGACCACTTGATACTTGCCCTCACCAGGTAACTGCTCCATAGTGTGGATGGGGATCTCCACAGAGATCGGCTCGATCGTGTACACCACCGAGAGGACCTTCTCCCTCACGTGGGTGTCCATTAGATGAGGTGTGGTGAACTGCCGCTCCACGTCATCAGTCGCTGGGAGCGCCATTGGAGCCATTGGATATCCGCTCTGTATGCGGCGTCGTGGGTGTGCTTATTATGTCATGGGCAGCGAGAGATTAAGGTAAGTGGACGCGGGAATAAATGGGGACTGGGCTGCCTGGATTGTCGGCACGTCCACATGGCGGTTTTTGCAGCGGGTAACCGCATCGTGGTGCACGGACCTGCATCGTGGCACCACGCCCAGCGCTACCACATACATATGGCACCCGGAACGTATGCGATCATGCACGGGACCCATACGCTGGTAGCGTGCATAGAGGGACGCGGGTAGAGCGTGCGGAGGGACGAGAGCAGAGCGGGCGTGGTAGGACGCGAGCAGAGCGCGTCGTGGCCGCCTCAACTGCGAGCAACCGCACGCATAGAGCAGTTAAACACGTAGGGAATGGCCGTCTACAAGCTGGCCGACGGTTGTGAGCCAGCGGCGTGATGTGAAACTATATATGTCGCGTTCTACATCACACAGTGGGCAAACAATTGTTCGCGACACTGTGTAGAGAGCGGTCGTGTGCTAGGTAATTAAATCGCAACTATTTTTTAATGGTATGTGTACCTATCATTTCTTCCTCCTCTCACACGTCTTGTCACCGCGCTGCTGCAGAAGGCTTCGAGCGCAAGCTTGAGCACTACACATGCATTATTTTGGCCAAACCCTGGCTCGAAGAGGCGCCAATGAATCATCGATGAGCCCGTTCCTGCGCAACCACGCAGGTTCCTGCGCCCAACCGCGCAAGCTTCCCGCCCGACTCAGCGAAATCCCCCAAAACCCCAATGCTTACTGGTCTGCTATATAAACCCTCATGGTCGGCGAGTCCTGCATTGCATTTTCCCTCCCTCCCTGTAGCTTATCTCATATGCTTGTCCCACAATCGCCAATGGCACTGGTCCGTCGTCGTTGCTCAGCCACTCCGCCGTCATCAGAGGACAACTCTAGCTGGGAGGCTACACGGCGGCGGCGACACAGTCCCCGACAGAATGTACTGCATGTGGCGTCCTTGTTGGATGAGTGCAAAACACCCACCACACACTCCGCCGCCGCTGCCTGTCAGCAGCTGTTGCCGGCCGCCGTTGCCACCATCCCACCGTAGGCCACCGTTGCCGCAACACCATCATCAAAAGCCAGGGCCATCGCCCACTCTACCACCCGGGGCCAAGGCGGGAGGTGGCCGTCATGGCTGCCACCCCACCATGGCCATCACCTGCTCCACCACCACGGCCCAAAGGCGGGAGGTGCTCGTCATGGCCGCCACCCCACCGTCGACCGCCGGGGTCATGACCCGCTCTGCCACCGCCGCCCAAAGGAGGGAGGTTGAGGCCCGTATGTGTGTCAGCGACCTTGCATGCTACATCGAGTTCCTACGGGAGGAGGAGGAGCACCTGGTCGAGGAGGCAACTCGACTGAGAAGAGATTGCGGGAAGTAGTACAAAGCCCCTCCGTAGTAGTATTTAGGGGCTATTTTGTTTAGTTCATTTGACTATAGATATGGTTGAACTGTACTACATACTTAAACTTAGCTAGTATACAATTTGAATACGTGGTTGCCAACAATTGGGGAAAGTTTGTTCATTTCAGTTGTCGAGTTGAACTGTTTATATAAAGAGCGACTGCTTAATCTATGAATGAAATGTATTCCTACTGAATTTTAGTTGCAAAATTAGACAGTGGTAGTGATTTTTAGCTGGAAATTTTGACAAATGGCATTGTTACAAGGTTGACAAATGGCAATGTTACTAGATCTACAAATGCCAATGTTTCCAGTTTGACAAATGGCAATATACCCAATATGACAGATACATACCAAATTCTATGTACGTGGTTGCACACGAGTCATCATAAAAATCATTTGCATTGAAGAGATGTACATATCCTTTGTGCTAGATTTTCCCTTGGCTTAGTGTAAATTGAACCATAGCTCTCGCTTTGCATACGGTGTTCAATCTGAACTGTTTGCGATGAAGAGATGCACAAATCCCACGCGGCAAATTTTCCCTTGGCTTACTGGGGAAGGGACCATAGCTCTCGCTTTGCATAGGGGTGAACGTTTGCGATGAGTGTTTTATTCTCTAAATAAAACATTTATGTTTTTCAATATTTTATTTTTATAAGTTTGTACATTCAGAGAAAAAATGCAAGTTTGTTCAAACCATTGATTTCATTTAGTCATACTATGACTTTACATTCATACGATCGAGATACAATATTAAACCCCAAAAAACTAATTGCTGCGGCGGCGGAGGCGGCATGCTGCGCCGGTGTTGTCGTACTCCAATACGCCATTATTCAAGTCTTCAAGCCAGCCCAAAATGTTCTGGACATGGAAATCAAAGACTCGGTCATCGCGCGATTGACGGGGCGGGCGCGGAGTGACGGCGACTCACGGCGCTGTGAGGTAGCAGTCGACCGCAACATCCCATGACCCGAAGGGGGCGCGGCGGGTGTAAGTGCGCGCACAGGCACTGCTGTGGCGAGTGCAGGCAAACACACGGGGATCGGCGCTGTGGTGGGTTGAGGGGCGTGCACGGGCATAGGCGGGGGCGCTGGCACTGGTGTGTACACGAGCTCGCGCGGGTCCGTGGGGACCTCGCTGACGCCTGCGGCTTCCAGCACTACGACGGTGCTCGTCAATGCCACAGGGATGGTCGCTGGCGCGAGCGCTGGGATGGGAGCTGGGACGGGCACGTGGAGGGGAGCATCCGCCACGGCCAGCTCATTGAAGGTCATGTCCATGAGGCCCCATTCCTCCTTATTTTCTATCTCCTCCGGCTCAGAGTCAACCTCCAAACTGGAAGACTAGTGGCAGATGATCCTTCTGCGTCGTGCTAGTGGTGGAGGTCTGCAAGAGGGGAATGGGAGGCGAAGAGTAAGGCCGGCAGTATTAAACAGCGGCTCAGGCGCCATTAATGGAGATTTTGGGAGCGAGGCGGGCGGCAATGGACGTCAAAGGTTGCTTCCTAGTGAGCCTGCGTAGCGTACAGCTCGCACACTTCCTGGTGAGCCTGCGCAGCGGAGGACTGCTCGCATGCCTCCATCTGGAGCCCTATTCTGGCACTCTACCAGAGGGGGAATCATTGGGGAGCCATCTTCATCAACTTTGCTGCCTCCATGATGTTGTGTGAGTAGTTCCTACAGAACCTATGCGTACATAGCACTAGCTAGATGGCTTTCTTTCTTTTAATCTGCAATACAATTATGTTCTCTAAGATCAATCTGATGTGATCTTTTGCGGTGGGATCTGATGAATTTTGGGTTTATGATCTGATTATTCATTGAACTTATATGAGTCTTTTGAGATTTATTTGGTGCGCAATTCTATAGCTTTGTATTTCTCTCTGATCTACCTGTCTACCTTGGCCAAGTTAGATTTTTTTCTTCAGCGGGAGAGGTGCTTTGTGATAGGTTCATGTTGGAAATATGCCCTAGAGGCAATAATATTATATTATTATATTTCCATATTCATAATTAAGAGTTTATATTTTATGCTATAACCGCTATGATCATGGAATGTGTGATTCAGTGGAAAACTCATATGCACGTGTGGAATGATAAACGGTAAAATAAGATTTCTAGTCTCGCCTCTAAGACTGGCTCAAGTGTTATTGGTGATCATGTTTTTCGGATGTTAGGATATCGTTAAGTGTAACGATAGTAGTCCTAAAACTACATTGAGAGTACGACGTTAGAAGAATGATCATATTGAATCGACCCAAACTTGTTTGTTATACTTTGACATTAAATCATTATAAGTCAATTGTTATAACACAGAGTGTTAACGTGCGATTTAGTTCCGTATACCATGAGAGTGTCATAATCACTTCTTACCATACGATGAACTTTGGAGTTGGTCAAACATCATCTATAACATGGTGATCATAACGACAACTTATAGGTTTCATCGAAAAGTTTGAAAGGGACTAGATAGCTCGAGAGTGGAATTTGCTCCCACTACAAAATTTTCTCTATTTAGTGGCAAAAACTCTGGCAAAGAAATAGGAAACATCGCCAAAAATCATTTTCTGTGACGGTCCACCGTCACGAGGTGTTCCCCACCTGTGGTAGCACCCTTGGCAAATCTGGCGATGTCCTGGCGTGATTTTGAGCAATGATTTTGAGCATCACTAGGCATGTCCATTTTCCGGACGATTTGTAGTATCACAAAAATGTTTCGTGTCATAAAAAATGTTAGTCCGGTTAGGAAAAATAATAAAAATTGGTGTGTTGGTGTTCAAAAAGTAGTTTCTTATAAATTTTGCCACGGCGGAGTTTATAACAAATTAAATTATAATATTCAGGGTTAAGTGATCGAATGCTCTTGTCGAAATCCATTGACTATTTCTCCGTGCGTGCTCTCATTGTAGTGAACAATGAGAAATGAATGGGAAAATATGATCACATAGAACTATATTGCATTATGTACGGGTTAATCTAAAATGTCTTCAAGCCGAAATGTGGTCAACAAGAAAGTTCGTTTGTACAAACGAACAACTTTGCCTTTTTTATCATCCCAATCCCATGTCATGCAGACGCTGTCCCCTTGCATCCGTAGTCGGACAATACTCCACATGTACAAATTGCAGCAGGACATTTGAAAGAAAAAAGAAGATAATGCTATTTCAAACATTGTATCAAAAATAATAGAAATATTACAAGGTTCAAATTCATGTATTACAAGGTTCAAACTGATATTAGAAGTTACATTCATCATCTTCAGAATCTTTGTCATGTAATATTTTTGCAAAGGGATCAGCCATCGAGAAGTCATATATCAGCTCGATAGAATGACTTCTGAATAATCTATCTTATGAACTTCCAAATGAAATTAAGTCTCTGCTGTAGACGCCTTTTCCATTCAGCTGTAGACGCCTACGCTGATCAACAAACCATTCATTTCTATGCCTAAATATAAGGCAAACCTCATTACCTTGAGCACAGTTGCCTTCTGAACAAAGGACCTGGCAAATTTAATCTCTGGTTTGGTGACTTGGTACTCATTCAAAGCAATCTCTGTGAGATGGAGATTAAGGCATTCGATGGGATTGTTATATTGCACCACATTTTTCACTTCCGTACCTGCTTGTATCTGCAAATGAAGACAACACATTAGTGCCTAGATGCAGTGTTGAACACTACATGACTCTTTCATTTGCAGGATTTGTAGAATACACAAATAGAGTGACATGTCATCTTCAATTGTTCATGAATAACATCTCAAAAAATATGTATTGAAATCCTCCAAAACTCCTTTAGAAATTATAGTATATTTATCATTGTAATCATGGGTAAAAGTATCAAAAAATTGAACGTCATTGTGGCTAACAATTACCAGGAAAGGAGCATCACCTTGATGTATAGCTTCTCCATGCACGGAAAGCATCTAAGGAATCTAACAACTTGATCCAGATCTGGGCCGATAGATTGTAGTGCCGAGATCTTCACTGTGCACAGATACGAGGTCAAGCTTGTGGGAATCATTTTCTAGATGACATCCAACATAGATCAACAAAATTATATAAAATGTGATGTGCAATAAGAAGAAGAAGGAGAAGAAGAAGGTTGTTGTACCTGAACGGATATGGATCCAGTAACAAGTTCGGAGAATTCAACTCACGAATATCCCAACACTGTCAATTACGGTGCGTCAATGACATCAATTCTTGTTGGACCATTTTTAACTAGTACAAAATATCTCTGAAGGAAAGGCGCATTCTCAATGACCATATCGTGAAACACCTCAACTGACTGCCTGTTGCGGCACCAACAATGCACATAAATTGTAGGGGCATTCACCGAGGCGAGGTGGAGGCTACTGAACCCATCTATCCCCTGAAGACGAAGGTACTCGAGCATTGTACGACCGCGAAGCAGGCGCTCCATGTCCTCCTTCGAGATGCTTACGCCCATGAGTTCGAGGTGCTTTAGTTTAGCAAGATGAAGAGGGGGCGCGACATTAATCTGGGGGGAAAAGCACTGCATGTACCTAGAGCTGCACAGCGTGGGTGCGAGGTAGAGCGCGGACTGCCACACAAGCACAGATGCCTAGCTTGAAAGCTGAGCTCCTCGAGCTGATCTAGGACGGGGGATAGGAACCACTCTTGAAACTTGGGTTTGACCTTGCATTTGGAACGGAACTTGCCGATGGCAAGGCGTCTGACTGGCCCAGGGTGCGTGGTGAGGATGTGGGACAATGCGTCCAAGCATTTACGATCATCGCAGTAGAGCTCGTCGTCGTCGATGAGGTCCAGGGGGTGGAGTGCCAGAGGGGGCGCTACCGCCGGGAGAGGATGGCGGTCCATACGCCAGATTTGATGGGGATGAGGGATAAGATGGTTACCAACATCTCGTCGGGAGGTTGCTGATGAAGTCCAGGCTCGTCGGAGGCTGTTGCAGTTCTGGCTCAGTCCACCCCCTCTTGTTGGCCGCCTCGTCCTCCATCGCAGCAGGTGGCGATCCTCGGAGGCGGCACTTATAAATAAGAAGGGAGTAGTAGGAGGAGCATCAAAAATTGTTCTACGTACCTTCCCAAGGAGGTCGAAGCTTACGTGACAAGCCAGAGGAGAAGGAAAGTAAATCAGGAGTCGTCCATCCTCCACCTGGCGGTTCGTAGTGCTTGAAACAAGACAAGTAGGCAGCGACAGAGAGGCCGCACATCATGAATCCAATGGCCATAATCTTACAGCTATGTTGACTAATTGTACCTATCAAAAGATTAACATGTTTTGTTTATGTTCGTTGAAAGGCCTTTTGACCTCACTGATATGACCACGGTATGGCACATCGGTACAACAAGAACTTGATACAAGTTAAACTAAAACTTGGTGAAAATTAATTTTACGTTACAATTTACCTAGTTTGCATTAGTAACACATGCAGGATTTGAACATCACGGTTCAAATAAAAAAATATACTTCCAATTATAGTCTATACCTACTAATAAAAGAAATAGGTATTCTTAGTCCGTTTAGCTATTTTATAGCAAACCCCCTAATATTTCTGACATTAAACCCACAGTACATATCAAATGTTTTTAAAAATGCTCATATTTTCTAGATGTTATATATGGAATTTGATTAGAAAAATATGTAGAATCTGAAGATGATGTTATTTTATCTATTAACAATTTAAAAAATACTATCTAGGCTGCAATGTTAATCTACAATGTATGTACCTATTGGGGATGAACACCTCAGCAAAATCATGATTGGACATGAAATTCAAGTTAAATTTGCTAGACACACCCAATAAATAAGGACATGCATGACAAGAAATAAAAGAAGGACCCAATAAAGATGGGATGTCCGCTATAAAAGAAATAAAAGAGAAAATGCGGAGAAGATCCGATAAAGATGAGATGTTGCACTATTCTCCTGTATATAAGAAAAAAAGAGGACATGCATGAAAAAAGTTTAAACGAAGGCATGCATGACAAAATAAAATAGAAGACAAAGTTTCATAAGATATAAATAGTGATGAAACAGGGACCAATACCTATGACATGTATGACAAGAAATAGTGATGAAATAGGGGCGCAAGTACGTGCGTCCACAGGAGACCATACAAAAATGTTCTTTTTCAAACAAAAAAAAATCTCTTTTTATGATTAAAAAATACTGTATAACAACCTCTCTAACAGCTCTTCATGTATTTAAGAAATATGCATGTGGAAAAAAAGTGTTCAAGAGTTACACTAAGTTGGTGATTGTTAAACTGAAAACTGTCATTGATGAACACATGTCTTCATAGTGTGCTAATATGTCATTGCATGCTTTTGTCGTTTTTCTTTACTCGCCCGTAACAACACCCCATTCCGAACATGGCATGAATGAATGCATAATCACTTGCCCTTTTCTTTGTACAGATTAAATATACATGTAAGCCGTGCTGAAATAGAACACCTGTAGAATCTTAAACTGCACTTTTATAGGTTAAGACCATCTTTGCTTGGGCCATAGCTACAAATTCTCAGATTATAGACTATTTTTTGTAAACTAAGAGCGTCTGATATTTTTTTTCTCCCGTTGCAATGCACGGGCCTTTTTGCTAGTAAATCTAAAAGGATGGCGCAAACAAATCCAGCAGGAGAGCCTCTCAAGTCGTCAGTCAGCCTAATTGTCATCGTCTTATAGCCCGATGACTGCATCATTGACGGAGGCAGACCCGGAGCCCTCAGCGTCCTGGGTTGCGGGAGGCAAGGTCGCCGACGGCCGCAACATATCCTCGAGGTCGTCGGGAGGGACAAACGCAAAGAGCGTGCATCCCAAGGGCTGAGTGCTCTAGTGGATGCTCCACCCTTGCCTCCTCGTACATCACGTCTTGGGATGCAGGATGCAGCGGCAGAGCCGGAGGCCATGGCATCTCCTGGTCGTCGTCGAAAGGAATGGACGTGAAGAAAGCAACGACCTCCCGTTGCGTCTGCTGCAGCTGGCGCTGCTTCTCTGCGCACACCACCCTCGCCTTGTTGTTTGTCCGGAGGGACTTGAAGACTAGTCCATGGCAAGCTGCATGTTAGCGAAATCCATATCCACGTGGTTCAACGCTACAAGGTCAGTGATGGCGAGCCGTGCCTCAATTCGCGCCTCCGCCATGAGATTCTTCTGCATCGCCACCTTGCCTACCATGTTGATTTCCCATGGCGGCGATGGAGCCAGCGTCCGCATTAGGGATGGCGATGAAGAACCTTCGAAATCTGAGGTACATGACAAATCCGGCAGGAAGGCCATCGGGAGGATGACGAGGGTGCCGGTCGGTGGGAGAAAAAATGGGGGCGGCAGCGCGTTTGTTCGAGGGGGGTCGATAAGAACAATTCATTGTTGAATGAAGGAGATATAGTAGCGCCTAAATCGATTCTTTTCTTTTTACCAATTCTTTAAGATATATGTAAACATCATCTGTACCAATTGAAACTCGACAAGCATCAACACGATGTACGATACTGTCGGTGTACAAAAGTAGGGGCTCTCCTTTTGACCCCTTCACTTGTGCACGGGCACTCAGAGCCGCGCACCATGGCCATACCTAGCAGGGCAGAAGAGGGAAGCTGGAGAGAAGCCGAAGCGCAAGGCAACCGAGGCAACGCCAAGACCAGAAACACGGGAGAGCAAAAGGGCGGGGTGGACTCCCCCGGCAAGACCCTTGCCGGGGCGGCCTCCGCAGCCCCGGCAGGAGCCTTGCCGGGGCAACTTGCCCGATGCCAGCAGAGTAGGCCACCCTTGAGCCCGTGGGCTCCAACACCAGCCAACCAACTACATTGGAACCAGGGCTCGGGAGGCGCCTCTGTGGTGGCATGCAGATCTTCGTCAAGATCATGAACACACAAGATCAGATGAGGACCATAAGACGACGACCCTCGGCAGGATCCTAGCCGAGATCCACAAGGCCACGGCAAGACCCTTGCCGGGCCCCTGGCAAGACGCTTGCCGAGGGCATCAGCGGGGCCACTGCCAGGCCCGCACCAGCCAAGACTCCACCACCGTCCCCAAGCAGCTGCTAGCTCAACCAGCTGGGCAGGCACCTGCGTGGCGACGGGCGGCCTCTACGGCAACTCAGCAAGCACCAGCGTGGTGGCATGCAGATCTTCGTGAAGGCTCCACCACTGCGCCACCTTAGCAGCCTGCCTTCCTACATGGCACCGCACACATCGCTGGCCTGGGCGCGCGTCGAAGTGAGGCGGAGCAGCGACGGCCGGGACGGGCCTCGTTCCCGTCCCCGGTAAAGCTAATGGACACCTAAGTAGCGCATTCAATGGGCTTTGTCCCGTAACGCCAGGCAATAAGCTCGCGCGCCTACACCTTTCCACCTCCTGTGTGCCACTGTGGCAACCCCTTTTGCCTATAAAACGAGGCCTGAGGCGACCAGGAGAGGGATTCGGCTCTTTTGGGCAAGTTACACCTCGTAGCTAGCTCAAGAACACAAGAACACTCAATACATCCACCAAAGCGGGACTAGGGTATTACGCATCATCGCGGCCCGAACCTGGGTAAATGACCCGTGTGCTTCCTGTTAGACCTGCTCTTCTCACAACCCCGCGCCCGCCAACCGTAGAAGGGATTTCAGTGATCCCATAGGTGTCGTTTCCCCGACATCTTTGGCGTGCCAGGTAGGGGGGTGCAGTTGTGAGAATCTGGTTTAGCAACCAGCTTAGCAGTTCCTCGTGGCCATGGTTTCTAAGGAGGAAGACGGCCAAGAGAACGGCGCCGCCTACAAGCACGAAGGGCGCCAGTACGGCGACAGGAATGCTAAGTCATGCTGAACTTCAAATATTTCCTTTTTATATAAGGTTATTCCCTTCGGAGATCTTGTTCTTTGTATGGAAAACCTGCACACAAAGGGGCCCTCCCGCGATTGGCAACGCCCTTGCTCTATTTCGAGTCTGCTCAATAGCTCAAGCGGCCGCGTCGAGAGTGGCAGGGTAGCCTTCCGCAACCGGCAACGCTCTCGATTCTGACTCGAGTCAAGATCGACAGTTTGAGCGGCCACGTTGGGGGCGGCAAGGTGGTTCGTTCGGCTGCAAGCGCACCCGGCAGGCCATTAAGGATCCGTCCTCAAGACGCCGCCCTGGGTTTACGCGCCAGTGAGCCTACCCGTTAACATAGGGTGGACGTACAAAGGAAAATCGAACAGGAAAATAACATGCATTGTATCAAAAGTACTGCAGAGTTATATTACACAAATTGTCGTCGCGGTTCTAACTAAAGATAGAAATTGTCTTGGTCATGAACCTGCAGCGGCAATGAGAAACGGGGTGCCTAATCCCGGCGCTGGCCCTCCACCCTCTGGATTCCGTCGATGCGTCTGATGATGGGCTTGATACGTTCCTTGAGCGTCGCGATGTCCGCATCCTCCGGCAAGCTCTCCAGCGCGGCTTCGAAGTCAAGGTCAGGATTCCAGTGCGCCACCTTGGTGAGGACCTTGGTCATGGCACCCCGGCAAAGCCTCCGGGACTCGTCCGCCAGGGAGGCCGCCCAGTTGGAGTGAAGCTGCTCCAGGGCCCCGAGGACGCCCTCGAAGAAGACGGTCAGCTTGGCGTTGGGGCTCATGTTGCGCTCCGGGGTATACCTCCCATTTGGCATCCCCATGGTAGCCAGCTGCATGGTGATCCTGCCGGTGACGTCCTCGAGGCGCCCGATCTAGCGATTCTCACCCTCCACAAAGTCTTTGTGGTTGGCGGTCTCGTTCTTCCGTAGCTGCTTCTCGGCCTCCAGATTCTTGGTCAGGGTCCCTTCCCAGGCCTTGGCCTCCGAGAGCGTCTTCTCAAGACCCTCCAGCTTCAGCGTCAGATCCTTGATGGAGTCGTTGGCCTTGGAGAGCTGCTCAGCCTTGCCAAGAAATGCGCCCTGCGCCTCCATCAGGGCATCGTTGGGCGTGTTCTTCTCCTCGGCCAGCTTCTGGGTCTAGTCCTTCAGCCCGTCCCGCTCCACCTCCAGCTCCTTCACCCTGTCGGCGTGAGCCAGAGCCTGGGCATCGAGTGCCTCCTTGTGCCTCTGCTCCAGCTCCTGGGTCCGCTGCACGACGAGCTTCTCCACCTCCTCATCCTTGCCGCGGAGCGTTGCGGCAAGCTTCTCCTCACGCGCGGAAAGATCCTCCTCCTGGGAGTTCAGTGCGGCCTGGTGCTGCGTTCGAGCGGCCTCGGCTGCAGTGGCCAAGTTCTCTGCCGTCTCCTGGGCCTTCTCAATGTCGGCCCGCTTCATGGTGAGCTCCACGTCGCGCTTGGCCAGCTCGCCTTGGGCGACCTTCAGCTCCTCACAAGCCTGGCGGAACCAAGTCTGCGTCTCGGCGACGCGCACCTCGAAGTCCGCCTCCGCCTTGTCCACCACGGCCATCCTGGACTTGGCCTTGTCCAGGCGGGCGTGGTGGAGCGCCTGGAGCTTCCGGAAGTTGGCCCCCATGGCCTGGAGAAGCCGCTCCTCTTGAGAACCGTCGCCACCGGTGCTCGGTTCGTCAACAACCTCGAGTCCGGCGGCGGCAGGCACCTCTTCATCGAACACCTCTCCCGCGATGGGCGCCCTGGAGCTCGACGACCCTGGGAGGTGGATGAAAAGGTCGTCGGTCACCCTCAGATACCTGCCAGAGCCAGAGGCAGCGGAGGAGGAAGGCTGGTCATCAACCACCTCCTCCTCGGCAGCGGCCTTGCCGGCCTCCCCGGCAGGCCCCTTGCCGGCCTCCTCGGCAGTAGCCTTGCTGGGCTCCCCACCAGGCCCCTTGGCGGCGTCCTCAGCAGCGCCCTTGGTGGCCTCCTCGGCGGCGATCTTCTCAGCCTCCGCCTCGGCGGCCTTGGCGACATCCTCGATGACGGTGTCTATGTCCTCCTGGTCCACCGACGGGGGATCTGGATACCAAGAAGGGGGATGAGGGGAAGCCAAGACCAAGATTCAAAAAGAACAGAAAAAGAACAGGGACGGAAAGCAAGCAACACACCCGTGCCGGGCTGGGAAGTAGAGGTCCCCTCCCCGCCAACATTTGGCGCCGAGGCGAAGCCACCAGCGCCGGGGTTCTCCTCCTCCTCCTCCGTGTGCATGGGCTCGGTGCTTGGAGCCCTTGCCGGGGGCGCCCCTCGGGGCGGCATGGTTGATGAGGGCGGCGTGTTGGGTGTAGCCCTCTGTGGCTCCTCCTGCTGCTATCCTCCTCCTGCAACCACGGCAAGGTCAGCACCAAGAGATCGTGCCCCCAACACACGTCGACGAGGGGTGAGCGGTGAACTTACGCAGGGGGCTATGCCGGGGGCTGCTGTCCGGGCTGCTCAACACCACCAGCGGTGTACCGAAAATCCCTGCCGGGGGCTGGCCGCTCGCCGAAGCCCTGGCCCTCTTCACCCTCTGGGCCAGTGTCTCCGCATCCCTGCAAAGATGAACACGAATCAAGATAAGTGGCGTGATCCGAGGAGACGGAGATGACAGAAAGGTACAAGATACTTACTTGTCCTCCACCTCCTCCTCTGCTGCTTTCCACTTCCTCCTTGGGCTGAGGGACCCAAAGTCAAAGGTGACCTCCGCATCGATGTCTGTATCGACGTCTGCTAGAGGAGGGGAGGAGGGTGAAGTCTGGACGCGCTTGGACGAAGAGGAGGCAGATGCTTTCTCCTTCGCCACCGCGGCCTTCGCCGATTTCTTCGCAATCGCGGCTCTCGTCTGGCGCGCGGACGCCTCCTGAGCTTGCCGGGCCTGCCCGACCCTATCGGGCCAAACCAGCTCACCAGAGGTGGCCCGTCGCAGGACTTGCCCTCTCCCCATGGCCGGAGGGTCGACAGCCTCGACCTCCTCCTCCAACGACTCGTCGACCACATCTTCGACAAGAGGGGCCCCGGTGCCGGCGCTGCTGGCCTCCCCAACGGCCTTCACCTACTGGGCCAACTCTTTCTCCTCCGCGGCCGCCGCAGCCTCGTCCTCTACACCGCCAGCACTGCCGGCCTGCCTGGCAAGCTCCGCCTCCACCGCCCTAGCGGCGATATAGTCCAGCTCTGCCTGAGTGGTGTCCTGGATGAGAAGTGGCTCCTTGCGGACGTATATCTCCGCCAAGCCGTTAAAGAACTCCTGCACCTCCTCCTCCGGCGGCAGGGCCCAATCTTGGACAGGACCTTGGGCGTTGCAGTCCGGCATCATGGCAAATGATGTCGGTCTGGCGCGAGTTGTTGCTCAGCGGGACCACCCCCGCCGGCAACCCAAACAGGGGCCCCTTGATGACCTTGCCGGCCTTTGCAGCCTTGCCGGACCTCTCGGCCCAGCCTTCGCGGTTCGCGTCGAGCTGGAAGATCCGCTGGCAGAAGTGGGCGTGCCCCATCACCGTGAAGTTGTGATTGAGGCCAGGGCGAAGCCTCATGATGTCAGCCGCGTTCTGGAAAAGCCAGGCCGGCCTCCCCTTGTTGTGCAGAGGGGCAATTCGGCGGCGGAGGAAATCCGCCCCAATCATCTCCAGGGTAAGCCCGGCAACGGTGAGGTGGTGGATCCTGGTGGTGGCGATCTTGAGCTTGTCGTCTTGGGCATCGACGTCGCCCCAGTCGTTCCTGCGGACCGGCGGCGCCTGGCGGACCCAGTAGAACTCTTGTGGATCGTCCTCCTCAATCCAACACAACCGGCCCCGCCATTCTTCCCACCTCTCCTTCTGGGCGCCCTCCGGGTACGTCCCTTGGGACCTTGGGATCCAGGTGACGCAGCCAGAAATGGCGCCTCCCTTCTGGATGCAAGGGTAAAAATAATGGCGGAACAGCGCCGTGTTGGGATGAACTCCAGCGAAGCCCTCACAGAGGTGGGCGAACAGAGCCATGCACGCCACGGCGTTTGGAGTAAAATCCAGAAGGTGGAAGCCAAATGTGTGCATGATATCGTTGAAGAAATCGGAGAAAGGGGGGCAAAGGCCGCAAGAAAAGTAATCGACAAAGAACGGGTACCGATTCGGGGCAGCCTCGGCGCAATTGGCAAGGATGACGCGCGTGGTTGGATGCCCCGTCGTCTCCCCCCCCAGTCTTGCACCCCCATAGGGGCTTGAAGCAGTCCCGGAGCTCGAACACGTCGACCGTCGAGGGGAAGTAGGCGAGCTGCGTCCGCCGTGCCCCCAACTTGCTCTCCGGCGGCTCGCTCGTCCCGGCGTCCTTGGCCACTCCCTTGCCTCTGCTGGTCTTGGGTGCCATGGCGGCTGCGGGGAGCAAGGAAGGCATAGCGGTGGCGAGCAAAGGCGAAAGCTTGGGAAGGAAGGAGAAGGGGATGGCGGTTCCAAGATTGAAGAAGATGCAGGGGTAAATGAGCAGCGCGCCCGCAGTTATTCCTTTTTACGGGGAAGGCGCGGGCCGCCTCTTTTCCCATTAACTGTGATGTGACGCATGCGTGCGGGTCCCGGATGGCAATGGGTAGGGTATGGGTGGGTACAACATCCTTCTGCCCAAACCCATACCCATAGAAACTTTCTCTACCCACCCACTTCAATACCCATGGGTATAAATTGACGCCCATGCCCATACCCATCGAGTATCCTATACCCAATGGGTACCCGGTGGGTATAATGTGTAATGTTTACATTTTTAAAAGATAGAAAAATGAGTTTAAAAATTAAGTGATGATGGTCGAGTTGTAAAGCACTAACATGACCTTTTGTGGGTGGCCTCTTGGAGGCATAAAAGGGAGTATGAGCAGCGGTTGGTGCAAGCCGACGAAGTGGGAGGCGGTGATGGGAATTGGGGATCGCTTGATCGGGAGTTGGAAAGCAGTCCAATACAGAAGAGTCGATAATTCATCTTTTTGAGGAGTCGCATAAGACGTAGGAGTGGTGAACAGGTGATTGCGGGCCTATGAGCTATTGAAGGTTTAAGGAATACAAGATTTAGGGTTGGCCCATAGGAGTTGGATATTAACCCACATGTCATAGGAATTGTTTTTGTTTATTATTATCTTGTGGGTACCCATTGGGTTACCCATGGGCACAAGTTCACACCCATTCCCTACCCATATATTTTACGGGTATGGATGCCCATTACCCGTGGGTACAAAATCTCTTCAAGTCTTGCCCATGCCCGTTGTTTTCGGGTAGGGTACCCACGGGTACCCATACCTATGGGCAAAACTGCCATCCCTAGTGAGGGAACCGCCCCACGCATGACCCCCACGTCACGCACGCCCCTCCACGTCGCGTGTTCAACTCGGGTCGTGGGGAAGCGCAGCGGACGAAACAGTTACTGTGGTAAAATCCGCCCCACCTGCCCGCGCACAGTTCTGGGCCTGGCCCAACAACGCGTCACGCTTATGTGTGGCCCAGGCCCGGGGGCTCCCGTCGGTGTACAAAAGTAGGGGCTCTCCTTTTGACCCCTTTACTTGTGCACGGGTAGTCAGAGCCGCGCGCCGCGGCCACACCTAGCAGCGCAGGAGAGGGAAGCCGGAGAGAAGCCGAAGCGCAAGGCAACCGAGGCAACGCCAAGACCAGAAACACGGGAGAGCAAAAGGGTGGGGTGGACTCCCCCGGCAAGACCCTTGCCGGGGCGGCCTCCGCAGCCCCGACAAGACCCTTGCCGGGGCAACTTGCCCGATGCCAGCAGAGCAGGCCGTCCTTGAGCCCGTGGGCTCCAACACCAGCCAACCAACTACATTGGAACCAGGGCTCGGGAGGCGCCTCTGTGGTGGCATGCAGATCTTCGTCAAGATCATGAACACACAAGATCAGATGAGGACCAGAAGACGGCGACCCTCGGCAGGATCCTAGCCGAGGAGATCCACAAGGCCCCCGGCAAGCGCCTTGCTGGGGACGACTGCAACGCCATGGCAAGACCCTTGCCGGGCCCCCGGCAAGACCCTTGCCGGGCCCCCGGCAAGACCCTTGCCGAGGGCATCAGCGGGGCCACTGCCAGGCCCGCACTAGCCAAGACTCCACCGCCGTCCCCAAGCAGCTGCTAGCTCAACCAGCTGGGCAGGCACCTGCGTGGCGACGGGCAGCCTCTACGCCAATTCAGCAAGCACCTGTGTGGTGGCATGCAGATCTTCGTGAAGGCTCCACCACCGCGCCACCTCAGTAGCCTGCCTGCCTACATGGCACCGCACGCATCGCTAGCCTGGGCGCGTGTAAAAGCGAGGCGGAGCGGCGACGGACGGGACGGGCCTCGTTCCCGTCCCCGATAAAGATAATGGACACCTAAGTAGTGCATTCAATGGGCTTTGTCCCGTAACGCCGGGCGATAAGCTCGCGCGCCTACGCCTTTCCACCTCTTGTGTGCCACTGTGGCAACCCCTTTTGCCTATAAAAGGAGGCCCGAGGCGGCCAGGAGAGGGATTCGGCTCTTTTGGGCAAGTTACACCCCGTAGCTAGCTCAAGAACACAAGAACACACAATACATCCACCAAAGCAGGACTAGGGTATTACGCATCCTCGCGGCCCGAACATGGGTAAACGACACGTGTGCTTCCTGTTAGACCTGCTCTTCTCACAACCCCGCGCCCGCCAACCGTAGAAGTGATTCCAGTGATCCCATAGGTGTCATTTCCCCGACAGATACGTAATTACATGGTACACATGAATTGTGCAAGTGTATGTAGGATCCCAAAATATGACGTGAGAACCGGCAACACTACTTTGCATTTGAAATAAAACACCCCCATGACACACCATCACACTTGACATGGTCATGTTCATTGATGAAGCTACATGCACAATTACAAATATATTGTGCATCCCGATCCTCTAAAATTTGCCTTCGACATCTGAGATTCATTGCGCACCTCATAAACACATGGTATATATATAGATATGACCCCGTGCATAAGTCGAACTAATTGCATAGACCGGTAGGTGTGTTTTGAAGCATTTTGTAATGAAAAATGACTAAAAATGCATAGAAATGACTGAAAGTGTCATAGGGGAGGTACACAAATGACATTTCCGAATCCAATTCACAATGTGCCATGCATCATATTAACTACAAATGCATAGAAATGACTTTCTATTTGAAATTAAACATCCATGGCACCATCACACTTCACATGATCGTGTTCATTGCTAAAGTTACATGCACAATTACAAATATATTGTGCATCACGATCCTCTAGCATGGTACAACTTATAATACACTTAGGTGCAATCCTTCCCTCCTACTAGACTCGCCCTCAGAATAGCGTTCCCTCGAACTATCCTTTTCTTCAAAAAAATTATTCCCTCCAAAATAGCGTTCCCTCCAACTAGCCTCCCTGAAATTTTTTCCTTCCCTCCAGAACGCTTGAAAGGCCCGCCCGATTAACCCCCACCTCCTCCGTAAATATAGCCTATCCTTCCTTATAAGTGTGACCGCATGTCCTTCCAACAAACAAAGTGCCTCCTCGGCTCTCTCTTCTAACCTAGTTCCCCTCCCTTCAAGCCCTCCCCCGCGCTAGTGTCTCTAACTCTTCCACAACTAATTGTTCGGTCCAATCACGGTGCACGACATGACCGACGGCATTATGATGGACTCCATCTTCCCTAAAGGTAAAAGTACTCCAATACCTTACCTTAGATGATGAGGTCACACCCCCGATGCCACATCAAATTTGCACATCCATCTAGATTTGCACATCTAGTTCCTTGTTGAGTCAGAGATGCAATCTAAGATTGTGTTACTTGTACTAGTACTAACTTTTAGGGTTCCTATCCGGGTTAAGATTGAGGGTCATTCTATCTAGGGTTCTAGTATGTATACAATTTTCTAGTATGGGTATGATGTTGTAATTAAATGCATGGTCATAAGATCTAACCTGTTAGCTAATTACTCCTTTTACTTTATTGATGAGCTTCTTGTTTGTCCAAACCATTTTCTGTGGAAATTGTTTCTCCAAACTTTGATCCTATCTTGTTCTGGTTCAGTCATTATGCCCTTTCATATTTCTTTTCCTCTGGAGTAAATTGTGTTGAGCAACTACATACATGTTTAATTGTATTCATCATTGTACAACAGCTGATAAAAGCTCGGCAAAGGGATTGGATATTATTCAAGCAGTCCCAAACAAGGATAACGGGTCTCAAACCAAAGAAGTGATGAATTGTGACGATGATGATAATGAACCAACTATTGAGCAGCTAGCCTATGTTGCAAATATGATTAGATGTCTAAAAAAAGTAGGAAGGAAAACTCTACACCTCTGGGAACAATATGTTGACATTGTTTGACATTCAAAAAGGTACTGCTAAATGTAGATTATAATCTTGTATTATTGAATTACATCTTAGCGGGCATTTTTCTATGACATTAAGAAAGGAGCGATGACTGTTACACAAAGCTCAAGCGCATCCAAGAGAAAGCGGGATGAACCAGTTAGTCGGCATACTTTTTACCATCTAAACTCTTATTTAAAAAAGCTATTTAATTTACCGCCTTTGTTTCCTTTACCACTTCATATTATGCAAATGCATTAATCTTTTGGAATTGTGCAATACCTAAATATTAAATCAGATCGATAACTTGTATATATGATTTCTGTAAGGATAGTTGGAGTTCACATATGTTGAGCATGAAGATATTGGACCTATGAAGATGCAGCATAAACAACCTAAAATAGTCAAGAATGCTTTGGCTGAGGAACAAGATCCTATTGCTTTGAGGGAGGCCCGGTCAGATCAATATGAAGAGACTGAAGATGTCAAGGGGTGTGTAGCATATCAAAATGAATAGATTGAACCTGCCAAGGAGGCCCTAGCAGAGTTTCATGAGGAGGTAGGAACAGGCACGAAGGCCATGGCGGAGCGGCATAAAGAGCCTGAAGCTGGCATGGAGGCCATGCCAGAGCAGCAGGATGACCTTGAAGTTGTCAACAAGGTCATGGCCAAGCAACATGAAGGGCCTAAATCTTGCAACGATGAACCGACTGAGCAATAGGGAGACCTTGAGGTTGTCAAGAAGGCTCTAACAAAGCAGCGGGAAGAACTTCAGGCTATCAAGACGGCCCTCGTAGAGTAGTAGCACGAACTTGAATCTGTCAAGAAGGCCCTACCAGTGCACAAGGATGAACTTGAAGGTTTAAAACTCCCCTGGTAGACTATAATGAATAAGTTGTAATGCTCTGCTAGACGAAGAAGTAAAGCAGTCATCAAGGCAATTCGAAAGCAGCAGATTGCAGTTGAAGCTGACAAGTGTCATATTTTGTTGTGCGATACTTTTTCCCATGGTGCTTAATTGTAATGTCGCCAATTGTGAATCAAAGTTGTTAGAGCAAATAATGAAATTTATTCCAATTTGTTAGCAAATTTAAATATAAGACAAATTATCGGAGTCTACAAACTTTGATAGATATGAATATCGTCACTAGCGTATGGACCCACATGTAAGTAGCCAGGTAACCCACCTCTTGTCCCACATTTAAGCAACCACATCAGTAATTTATGGGCCTATAAGTCAGTGGTGTTGGTCGGTCAAAACTGACGCCCGGCTTATAACTGACGGGCACCGTTGGTGATAAAACCTCGACAGGGCACATATGTAAGGTGCCATGTCAGCAAATTATGGGCCCGTATGTCAGAAACATTGAATGGTCAAACATAGTTGGTCGATTGTTAGTGTCTGATGTATCATCATTGAAAACTATGATGAGGTACGGTTGTTAGTATACGGTGACAGTTCTAGTGACATTTTTTGGTCGTCGCAGAAGATAGGTTCGGCAATGTTTTTTGGTCCGTCGCCTAAGGGACGATCTTGCGGGACAAAAAAAGTGGTACCATCAAGATTTTATTTTCTATGATGGCGCTTCGAGGATGGTGGGGTTCACGGCCGGAGAACATTGTCGGGGTATTTTCTGTGACGAAAAAAAGTTATACCTTACACAAGTGAAACTTCGCAAATAGAGCAAATTTTGTAGTGTCTCCAACGATGGAGAGATATTCTTAGGGCGCTATCAGTGTGAAGCATCCATCATCGTCTTGCCAGACACAGGTGACTATGCCATGGGGATGCCAGAACATGTCAACGAGAAAGAAGAACAAAATCGGTAATGAGGAGACTGGTATAGTGAGCATGTGTATAACTCAAGAGGATACCGATATATCCCACCTCGGGTTTTGTAAAGTAATAGGAAGCAAAGGGAATAGGACATGATAACCAAAGTTTTACTCGAATGTCATTCTTGTAATCATAGGGATCAATATGGACGTCCATAGTTCCGCTCTCGGTCATTGAACGATAGGGTTTTTGTTAATATCAATGTTTTATCGAACCTACAAGGTCAAAAGCTTAACGTAATATTGATCTACTGAGTTTTGTAGGACGGGAATAATTAGAATGTATTTGTGAAATAGTTTCATTTATATTCGGAATAGTTTCGAGAGGAACCGGAAGCGTTACGGGGTCACTGGCAGGGTTTCAGAGTTTATTAGGCAATGCGGGGTATTTCCGATAAATAATATATAGGTGGAAAATGTTTTCGGTGATGTTAAATTAATAATAAGGTTCTGATAATAGTTAGGAGGCTTTTATATTTAATTTAATATCAACGGGCCTTAAAAGTCCAAGAGGTTGAGAGCTACTTGGGCCACAAGGGCCCAATTGTGTGGCGCTCCCTTCTCCACATGGAAAGGAGAGAGGGGATGCCGAATTGGAGGGGGGACCCCCTCCTTGGCCGGTGCAAGGGTGATACATCTCCAGCATATCTATTATTTTTTATTGTTCCATGCTGTTATATTATCATTCTTGGATGTTTTACAATCATTTTATAGCAACTTTATATCATTTTTTGGGACTAACCTATTGACATAGTGCCCTGTGCCAGTTGTTGTTTTTTGCTTGTTTTTTACTTCATAGGAAATCAATATCAAACGGAGTCCAAATGCAGCATAACTTTTTGGAGAATTTTTATGGACCATAACACCCAGGATGGGCCAAAGAAGTACCAAAGGGTGCCCCGAGGGGGGCACAACCCTCCTAGGTGCGCCTGGGGGCCCAGGCGTGCCCTGGTGGGTTGTGCCCACCTCGGTGGCCTCCCGCACCGCCTCTTCGCCCTATAAATTTCCAAATATTCCAAAACCCCCGAGAATAACCCTAGATCGAAAGTTCCACCACCGCAAGCCTCTGTATCCAGGAAAATCAATTTGGACCCTGTTCCGGCACCATGCCGGAGGGGGAGATCGTCACCGGAGACCATCTTCATCATCCCTATGGTCTCCATGATGAGGAGGGAGTAGTCCACCCTCGGGGTTGAGGGTTTGTACCAGTAGGTATGTGTTTAATCTCTCTCTCTCTCTCATGTTCTTGAGATGGCACGATCTTGATGTATCGCGGGCTTTGTTAATATAGTTGGATCATATGGTGTTTTCCCCTCTCTATCTTGTTGCGATGAATTGAGTTTTCCCTATGAGATCTCGTTTTATCGGATTGACTACATTTAAGGATTTGAGAACACTTGATGTATGTCTTGCCATGAATACTCGTGGTGACAATGGGGTATCATATTGATTCACTTGATATGTGTTTTGGCACTCAACTCGCGGATTCCCGAGGTGACATTGGGGGTAATCTATGCATAGGGGTTGATGCATGTTCTCGTCTTTGTTTCTCTGGTAGAAATCTTGGGGCACTCTTTGAGGTTCTTTGTGTTGAATTGAGTATTATGAATCTGAAATTGTTTGATGCGTAATGTATAATTAACTCATGGATACTTGTGGTGACATTGGAGTATCTAGGTGACATTAGAGTTGGTTGATGTGTATCATATGGTGTTATTTTAGTACGAACTCTTGGATATATCGAACGGAAAGAATAACTTTGTGTTATTTTAGTATGAACTCTTGAGATCGAACAGAAAGAATAACTTTAAGGTGGTTTCGTACCCTACAAACAATTTCTTCTTATGTTATCTGCTAGATAAGAACTTTGGAGTGATTCTTCATCGCACGTTGAAGGATGGCTATATGATCCAATTAGATTAGCATTGTTGAGAGATTGCACTAGCGAAAGTATGGACCCTAGGCCCCATTTTCAAGCATTGCAATACCGTTTGTGCTCACTTTTATCGTTCGCTACCTTGCTGTTTTTATTTATTTGGATTATAAAAATATATTTCTACCATTCGTATTACACTTTTATCACCATCTCTTCGCCAAACTAGTGCACCTATACAATTTTCCATTGTACTGGGTGTGTTGGGGACACAAGAGATTTCTTGTATTTGGTTGCAGGGTTGTTTGAGAGATACCATCTTCATCCTACGCCTCCCACGGATTGATAAACCTTAGGTCATCCACTTGAGGGAAAATTGCTACTGTCCTACAAAACTCTGCGCTTGGAGGCCCAACACGAGTCTACAAGAATAAAATTGTGTAGTAGACATCAAGCTTCTGGCGCCGTTGCCGTGGAGGTGAGTGCATGAAGTTATATCTTTAGATCTTGCAATCAAATCCTTTAGTTTCTTGTTTTATCACTATTTTGGTTTATAAAAAGAAACTACAAAAAAATGGAATTGAGGTTGCATCATATTATTCATCTTTATAATGTCTTTCGTGAAAATGATGGAAAGGAAAATTGTGCTCAATTGATAGAAGAAAAATTATTTAAAATATTTGACAAAAAAATCTTTGAATGATGAGCATGATTGCAATGTTGTTGGTATGAACTCTTTGAATATCCATGATGCTAACGACATGCAAAGCCATAAGCTTGGGATGCTATGTTCGATGAAGATGCTATTTTTAGTCCCCCTAGTTTCAATGAGAAAAATTATTATGATGAAAGCACGACTCCTATCTATTATGATTATGGTGATGACTTGTATGCTATAAAGAATAATGATAACCATGAAACTTGTCATCATGATTTTAATTTTCAATCCCATGATAGTTATTTTGTTGAGTTTGCTCCCACTACTATTCATGAGAATAAATTTGCTTATGTGGAGAGTAATAAAATTTCTATGCTTGTGGATCATGAAAAGAATGCTATATATGGTAGTTATATTGTTGAACTCATTCATGATGCTACTGAAAATTATCATGACAGAGGAACATATGCTTCTACATATCTCAATAATATCAAGTTTCCTCTCTTTATGTTGAAAGTTTTGAAGTTACACTTGTTTTGCCTTCCTATGTTAGTTGATTCTTGCTCCCATAAATTATTTTCTCACAAAATACCTATGCATAGGAAGTGGGTTAGGCTTAAGTGTGCTTTCCATGTGATTCATGATGCTCTTTTTCATGTTTCAATCCTTATCTTTTATGCGAGCATCATTGAACTCATCATGCCTAGCTAAAAGGCATTAAAGAAAAGCGCTTATTGGGAGACAACCCAACACTTTTACCTACTGTTTTTGTGTGTTCAGATGATTATTCTACTGTATTATTCATTTTTATTGCTTTTTTTCTATAAAGTGCCAAGTAAAGCCTTTGGGATAGTGTGGATGATAGTTGACTTGAATCTATGCAAAAACATAAACTTTTGCGCTAAGTCCAGGAATTTTCAAAATTCACTGGAACGTGCTTTTGATCTGAATATTTTATAGGTGATAGATATACAAATTCCCTACGTTTTCCTATTTTTTCTGAATTTTTGGAGTAGTAGAACTATGGTTGTTTTCCAGATCATTACAGACTGTTCTGTTTTTGACAGCTTCTTTTTTCAATGCATTGTTTGCTTGTTTCCTAGTTTCTATGGCTTATATTGCTCAATATAAATTGTGGCAACGATAAGGTACAGTAGGCATTGTGTGAGAACAATTATGAATCTTGTCTTTTACAGTACCAAAAGTATATTGCTCTATCTTGTTGTGATGAATTGAGTTTTCCCTTTGAGATCTCACTTCATCGGATTGAATACTTTTATGGATTTGAGAACACTTGATGTATATCTTGCCATGAATACCCATGGTGACAATGGGGTATCATATTGATTCACTCGATATGTGTTTTGGCACTCAAATCGCGGATTCCCGAGGTGACATTGGGGTAATCTATGCATAGGGGTCGATGCACGTTCTCATCTTTGTTTCTCCGGTAGAAATCTTGGGGCACTCTTTGAGGTTCTTTGTGTTGGATCGAGTATTATTAATCTGAAATTGTTTGCTGCGTATCGTATAATTAACTCATGGATACTTATGGTGACATTGGAGTATCTAGGTGACATTAGAGTTGGTTGATGCGTATCATATGGTGTTATCTTAGTACGAACTCTGGGATAGATCGAACAGAAACAATAACTTTGTGTTATTTTAGTATGAACTCTTGAATAGATCAAACGGAAATAATAACTTTAAGGTGGTTTCGTACCCTACAAACAATTTCTTCTTATGTTCTCCGCTAGATAAGGACTTTGGAGTGATTCTTCATCGCACGTTGAGGGATGGTTATATGATCCAATTAGATTAGCATTGTTGAGAGATTGCACTAGCGAAAGTACGGACCCTAGGCCTCATTTTAAAGCATTGCAATACAGTTTGTGCTCACTTTTATCATTCTCTACCTTGCTGTTTTTATTTATTCAGATTATAAAAATATATTTCTACCATCCGTATTACACTTTTATCACCATCTCATCGCCAAACTAGTGCACCTATACAATTTGCCATTGTATTGGGTGTGTTGGGGACACAAGAGATTTCTTGTATTTGGTTGCAGGGTTGTTTGAGAGATACCATCTTCATCCTACGCCTCTCACGGATTGATAAACCTTAGGTCATCCACTTGAGGGAAAATTGTTACTGTCCTACAAAACTCTGCGCTTGGAGGCCCAACACGAGTCTACAAGAATAAAGTTGTGTAGTAGACATCAAAGGGGCAGGGTTTCTTCCCCCCTTGTGGCACCCCCTCTCCCCTCCTCCAACCTATATATTCTAGAGGCTTTGCCACTTTTTCGACACACAAGGTTTGGAGCCTCCTCTAGTTCTCTAGTTCTAGTTCTAGTTCTAGTTGATACTAGTTGATCCAATTAGAGCTAGACCTAGATCTTCTAATCCTCGTAATTAGAAACCCAATGTGGTTCTAATCTCGTCTCACTAATTGTTCGACAAAGATTAGCTCTGGACGGTGAAGTGCTACCCGATCGTGAAGACCGTACACTTGCAATATGTGGAGACGATGTGCTTTCGGTGTTCCGTTCAAGGGACTGTTCATGGGCGGTTCACGGGATCGTTCATCTACGGTTCGAGGTAATCCAAGTATGATCTACACCGAGTTAGTTTCTTCGATGCTACTCGAAGTCGGTAACGATCTGATCCAAGCCGTTTATCGCATCTTCATAGTGTTCATGGTTGATCGTAGGGCGATTTTTTTTGTTTTCTACTACATTTCCCAATAGTTCAATCTTGCGGCGATCCTATCGAGTGATACAAAGGACAAGGGAACAATTGTATTGTTGCTACTAAGCATAAAACGGCGGGGCTCTATCATATGGACTGATCTTGTTCTGTCTATATTATGTCATCTGGCTTAATGCGTTACTCGGTTTGTATGAACTTTATACTTTGAGATGCATGCTGGATAGCCGTCTCAGGGTGGATTAATAGTAGTAGATGTTGTTGGATGAACGATCCACTTGCCACAGACGTATGTATAATGATTATGCCATGGATAATCATCATAAGTATGATCAGTTCTACCAATTGCTCAACAATAATTTGTTTACCCACCATTGCTATGCATTCGAGAGAGATGTCACTAGTGAACCTATGGCCCCTAAGTCCTTTCTCTATCAATACTAAGAATTCTACAAGGGCTTTATTTTCTCTCTTTTATTTTTCTTGTACTTTCTATTGCTATCAGTTTATTCTTGCAACTGGCACGAACAAGGGCAGTGACGACCCCATTGCCTTTGTTGGGTGCAAGCAATTGTTGTGTTTGTGTGCAGCTGACGTTCACGTTCTTCATGTGTTATCTGCTACTGGTTCAATATATCTTGGATCTTAACTGAGGGAAATACTATCTGCTACTATAATGCATCACCCTTCCTCTTCAGGGAAACCCAACAACTCCAACGCGGGTAGCAGAAGCTTGCCGGGGAGACATCACCTAAAAATCTTGTGCCTTCACATAAATACATTACTTCTGCTTGTTTTATCTTTCTTGTCCTTTGCCTTTTTCTTTGCCTTCTTCTTTTGTTTGCCAAAAATCTAAAAATACCAAAATACTTGTGTTACTATCTTTGCTTGAATTTCTATCATGTATACTCCAAAATTACTAAGCTGTGTGATTTCTCAGGTACTAATAACAATGATTTCATTAGTGCTCATATTGCTCCTCCCACCACTAGTGCGGAGTCTTATGATATTAAAGCTGACATGCCAAATCTTGTTACGAAAGAACAATTTTCTGCTACTCCTAATGAAGATGCGGCATCCCATCTTAATACTTTTACTGAATTATGTGATATGAAAAATGAAAGTTGTGGATAGTGATATTGTTAGTCTAAAATTATTTCCTTTCTCTTTAAGAGATAAAGCTAAAGCATGGTTTTCATCTTTACCAAAAAATAGTATTGATTCATGGTCTAAGTATAAAGATGCCTTTATTGCCAAATATTTTCCTCCTGCTAAAATAATATCTTTGAGGAACCAAATTATGAATTTTAAAGAACATGACCAAGAACATGTTGCACAATCATGGGAAAGAATAAAATTGATGCTTAGAAATTGTCCCACACATGGGATGAGTCTTTGGATAATAGTGCAAAACCTTTATGCTGGACTAAATTTCGTTTCAAGAAGCATTCTAGACTCAGTTGCAAGTATCACGTTCATGGGGATAACACTTGGAGAAGCTACGGATCTTCTTGATAACATGGCGACAAATTATTTTCAATGGCACACCAAGCGCACTCCTACCAATGAGAAGGTAAGCATTGTCGAGGAGGTGTCCTCTCTAAGTGGTAAGATTGATGCTATCATGTCTATGCTTGCTACTAAATGTGCTCCTATTTATCCAAATAATATTCGTCTATCTACTTTAATTGAGAAAATTAATGATGCTATTAATGTGAATTTTATTTTGAGGAGCAATTTCAACAATAATGCGTATAGAGGGAATTTCAACAATAATCCGAGACCGTATCCCGGTAATCCATCTAATAATTATAGTAATCCTCATGATAAAAGATTGCTTGAGCTTGAAAAGTCAACTAAGAATTTTATGCATGCTCAATACGAACAAAATGAAGCTTTTTCTAAGGGGGTTAAGGAACATTCCTCTATGCTTAAAGTGATTAGTAAACAACTTGATGATATTAATAGAGAAGTAGTCAATCTTCAACAACTTGTGCAAACACAAGATATTTTGGGTAAAATGTCCAATAAGCAAACTATGCTAGTTAATAAAATGGCCTACAAACTGGAACCAAATTTTGTTGATAATAATGATGAAGAAGTTAAAACTACTCATGTGTCATCTATTTAATCTCTCTTTAGAAATATTAAGGTTGATAATTATGGGATTGAAGAAGATTCAACGTTAGTTAAGGGGCGTCCTGTAACGCCCCGGATGTAACTTGCCATATTTGTACTCCGACTCTTGCCATTTTCGGCGTTAAGTTATGAGATTCCCTCGTGGTTGGGTTTTGTCTTCGTTTTGAATTTTGTCCATGTCATGCATTTCATATCATGTCATCATGTGCATCTCATTTGCATACGTGTTTGTCTCATGCGTCCGAGCATTTTCCCCGTTGTCCGTTTTGCAATCCGACACTCCTACGTCCTCCGGCACCCCCTTTTGCCTCTTTTCGTGTGCGGGCGTTAAACATTCTCGGAATGTACCGAGATTTTCCAAGTGGCCTTGGTACACCACCGGTAGACGGCCTGTCAACTTTCGTTCCATTTGGAGGCTGTTTGATGCTCCAACGGTTAAGCGAGTAACCGCAGAGGCCTCTTTTGTGTTGCAGCCCAACACCCCTCCAAAACAGCCCTATGACCCTTCCAAACCCCTTCCATGTCCTCCGCTGTCGGATCACGATCACGTGGTCGAAAACTACACTCCATTTGGACACTCCTACCTCCTCCTACCTATAAATATGTCCTCCCCGTCCAAATCCGGGTCCAAAACCCTAGAAATCACCCTCCGCCGCCACCGGACACGTCCGCCGCCACCGGACGAATTCGCCGCCGCCCCGCAACCACTGGCATCGCGCCACGTCTCCACCGCGCCGTCCCCGCCGCCGCGGCCCACCGGACCCGATTCGGGCCCGCGGGGCCCGTCCGCCGCCCGCGCGCGCTCGCGCCTCCAGCCGGCGAGCCGCGCCGCCCGGCTCGCGTCCCCACCGTCGTCCGCCTCTTCGCCGCCTCCCGCCGGCGCCGCCTCGCCTCGCCGGCCCCGGTCCTCGCCCGACCGCGCCTCGCGTCCCGCTCGCCGTCGCCGCTCCTCCGGCCAGATCCGACCGCGGGAGGGCCGGATGCGGCGAGTACGCGCTCCGGCGACCCCCCCTTCTCCCTCTCCGGCCACCGCAGCATCAACTCCGGCGAGCTCCCCGGTCATCCCGAAGAACGTGCAAACCCTGGATCCAGTTTTCGAGAGGTTGATTTCGTCCAAGTCATTTTTCTGCTATATTTTTAGCCCCTGTTCATCATGCCATAACTCTGTGCCCGTAGCTTCGTTTCATGCATATGATATATCGAAATGTTCATCATGATGTGATCTTCATTTTGTTCCATTGTGCCATGCTTGTTTGAGTCCACTTGATGCCCAATTTGTTGATGCAAGAGTGCTATAAAGTGTTAGGTGCTGATTCTTATCAGTTTATGAGCATTTGTCATTTTTGCTACATTTATTGGGTGCTGCATATGGGCACGAGCTCTACATGTGTTTTGGGCTATGCCATGCCATCTTTACAGGGGTGTATGCCACGTCTTTTCCCTGCTGTTATTTTTATGCCATGTATTCATGTTGCTACAGTGAGATCCATGCCTCTTTTGAGTATGTTCAGTAAGGATGTTTTGGACATATGGATGTGATCCATCCATCCTTGCTCCTATTTGCAATTATGGAGTGCCCTAGCATGTCTCAATCTTGCTCTACTTTTGCTATAAAATGTTCCTGGCAGATTGTTTACATGTTAATCAATTTTGCCAAGGTTGTTGTAGTTGATCCTTGCATGCTATGAGCTTGTTCTTGCCATGGTTAGTTTCATGAACATGTCTTCTTGCTGATTCTATGCTTATCTTGTCTTGCAATTCCCCTTGATTAGTGAATCGAGCTTGCAAAGATGCCTTCATAATTCTGTTAATGCCATGCTTTGTTTTCTGCTAAGTCTGAATCTGGTAATAAAACTTGCTATGTTTATATGGGTGCTATCATATCTTCTGTTCCTTTTTGGCTCATGATCAGTAAGGGATTTTTGTTCTATGCATTTAGTAGATTCATGTCGTGCCTTGATTTTCTATGATATGTTCCTGTAGCATGTTGTTTGCCTGCTCTAAACATGGCTTCCTGATGTTATTTCTGGCATGTTAGTATTTTCACCAAGTCTGTGAAGTTGATATCTTTTGCACTTTTGCCATGCTTGTTTGAACCTGCTCTGGTGTGATTTAGCCATAGCTCAGTGTTCTTGTTTTGTCAATCATCTTGAGTACATCACTGCCATATACCTTGTTGATATGTTGGAGTGCAGTAGCTTAGTTTCTTGTGGCATGCTATGTGGCATCATGCTGTTAATCGCAGAATTGTGCCATCCTTGTTTTGCTTGCCATTTGCAAACCATGCATCCGATTCCGGTGATCTTTATATCGATTTCAATCGAAATCATCCCATATTTCCAGCGGCATACTTGGTTTGCCAAGTTTATGCCTTGTTCATCTTTTCCCTTCCGGAGCACGCATATGCATTGCATATCACATCTCGCATATCATGCCATGTATTGCATCATGTTGCTTGTGCATTGCCCGTGATTGATTGTTGGTCCTTTGCTTGTGTTCTTTCTTTGGGTAGAGCCGGGAGACGAGAACGCTTACGAGGAACCTGTTGAGAACGCTTACGAGGATCAAGCTTTCGGCAACTCTGAGAACTTTGCAGGCAAGATGACCATACCCTCGAAATCACTTCTATCTTTGCTTGCTAGTTGTTTCGCTCTATTGCTATGCCGCGCTACCTACCACTTGCCATATCATGCCTCCCATATTTCCATGTCAAGCCTCTAACCCACCTTTCCTAGCAAACCGTTGTTTGGCTAAGTTACCGCTTTTGCTCAGCCCTTCTTATAGCGTTGCTAGTTGCAGGTGAAGTTGCGGTTGGTTCCATGTTGGAACATGGATATTTTGGCATATCACAATATCTCTTATTTAATTAATGCATATATATACTTGGTAAAGGGTGGAAGGCTCGGACTTATGCTTGGCGTTTTGTTCCACTCTTGCCGCCCTAGTTTCCGTCATACCGGTGTTATGTTCCTTGATCTTGCGTTCCTTACGCGGTTGGGTGATTTATGGGACCCCCTTGACAGTCAGCCTTGAATAAAACTCCTCCAGCAAGGCCGAACCATGGTTTTACATTTGCCTACCTAAGCCTTTTTCCCTTGGGTTTTCGCGAGCCCGAGGGTCATCTTTATTTTAACCCCCGAGCCAGTGCTCCTTCGAGTGTTGGCCCAAACCTGGGCGATGTCCGGCGCCCCCTGGGCAACCAGGGTCTATGCCAACCCGACGTCTTGCCCATCCGGTGTGCCCTGAGAACAAGATATGTGCAGCTCCTATCAGCATTTGTCGGCACATTCGAGCGGTCTTTGTCGTGGAATTGTCACGGCAGATGTCCTCGAGCTAGGACTTAGTCGTGGAGCCATCGCAGCTAGGAAGCTTGAAGGGGTTAATGCGGGACAAGGAACACGAGGGTTATACTGGTTCGGCCCCTTACGGTGAAGGTAAAAGCCTACGTCCAGTTTGAGGTGGTATTGATTAGGGTTACGATCACCAGGGAGTTAAACTGCTATGCCCGGCTCTCGACGAGATTGTTCTCTACCTTAAACTGCCACCGGGTCGTCCCTTTATATAGGGAGGCTGACGCCCTGCAGCTCTCAGAGTCCCGGCCGGTTCATAAGAGTGTCCGGCTCGGACTCTCAACTATTCTTGCCTTACACTACAAGTTCTACCATAATAATGATTGTAACTACAGGCCTTAAGCCATATCCGGGTCTTAAGCCCATCTTTGGCCCATTGTCTTCAGGCTTGGCGCCGGGCTTCTGGTAATGACCATATGAGTAACCCGACCCCTCCTGGCGGGTGACTCTAAGGTCTATATCCTCAACATTAGGCCCCAGATTGATTTGAGCCGGCTCACGTCAATCTTCCATTCCTTCGACAGAGAAACCTCCGGCTTACAATTGTGTGAAGGCCATAACCCGGCATGACATCATCCTCTGGACTCCGGGTAATCCGCCATGACGTCATCTTCCATTAAGCCCGTTTTTTACTCCGCCAGATCCGCAACGGATCTTTTTCTTTAATGTCATCCCGAAAATCGAGGCGTTTCGTGGGGAGATAACCACGCCATGGTCTCCTTGATCCTCGCGCCCACTTATGAACTCGCCTTATAAATAGGCCGGCCCGACGGGCTCTCAGCCACTTCTCTCTCTCTTTCATCTTCTTCCTCGCGCCACTGCTCCCCTGCCCGAGCTCTGCTACTGCCGTCGCCGTCGCGCCCCCGGTCTTCGTCAACCTTGGCCGCTGCATCACCCTGACTCGGTCCAGACAAACGGCGGCAATCCCCGCTCCTCTTCAGCTCCGGTAAGTCCTCACTACCCCGTAGAACAGATCTGCAGTAGGGTTCATCCGTGTTCGTCCGTGTTCGTCGCCGTCGCCCACAAGCTCCGGTAGTTCTCATAGTTACTGCCCCTGTTTGATCTTAGCCTTGTATAGAACTAGTGCGGCGGTTGTTTAGTACTCATTTCAAATGCCAGTAGGTCTCTTTTCACTGCATAAAGGCCTCGTTCGAGCTCAAGAACTCCCCTGCGTCTGTTTTTAGGTCTAGAAACCTTTCTTTTACCCGACCATTTTGATCCAAAATTTTTACTGCGATGTGTGAAACCTGTTTTACCACACTTAGTAAAAAACTGCAATCATTGAATCTCAGCGGTTTACAGTTCCGGTTTAAAGAAACCACGCGCCGTAGAACCTTCCGGCTTAAAGAAAACCATGCGCCATAAAATTTCCGGCTTAGCTGTGATAAGGCCTGTAGACAATCAAATTACTCTCAATCCCTCGGCGGCTTAAATAGCCCGATGCACTTAAATGTATACCATTAGTCCCCTTCATAAGCCGCCACCTTGACATTGAACTGTAGAGTTCTTCCGGCTCATAATTAATCTGGACTTTTTCCTTTTTGTCATAGACTGCCGACTTTCACCATGCCTCCCAAAGCTCCCAAAGCCTCCATCACTTGCAACTGGATGAGGTCCAATGTCACCAGTGAGACACTAGCAGATTTTGTTAAGTCCAGATACCTGCCCAAGAAGGACGTCATGTCCTACCGTGCCCCCGACCCGTCAGAAGAGAGACCACAGCCAAAGGACGGGGAGGTAGTGATTTTTGCGGATCATATAAGCCGGGGCTTCGCACCGCCCGGCTCAAAGTTTTTTAGAGACGTTCTGAACTTCTTCGACTTGCGGCCTCAGGACATAGGACCCAACTCAGTGTCCAACATCTGCAACTTCCAAGTATTCTGCAAAGTTTACCTTGGAGAAGAACCTAGTCTGCTGCTCTTCAGAGAGCTTTTTTACTTGAACCGTCAGAATGAGTGCGCCAATGGGCCAAGTCTGGAGTTAGGTGGCATCTCCATCCAGCGGCGTAGGGACTGCCTTTCCCTTACGCAGAGCCGCCCAGCCACCCCAAGGACTGGAATCTGACGTGGTTTTACTGCCAAGACACGTCGCCGGCTGATGAGAGTCCGTTGCCCGGCTTTCGCCCATCGCGTCTGGAGCCGACTCACCCACTGTCAGACAAGCTGACTCAGCGGAGCGCCAACCTCTGCTCCCCACCATCAACAAGATCAAGGCTCTCCTGGGCAATGGTCTCAATGGAATCGATCTGGTCCGGGTCTGGATCTCCTGGCGGGTGATCCCATTGAGCCGCCGCCCCGGCTTAATGTGCGAGTACACAGGCCGAAAGGATGACCCTCAGAGACACAGCCGCAACGATCTTCCTGAAGACGTTGCAGAGGAGATGACCAAGGCTCTTTTAAATGAGAGCCTGGCAGACTGCGGAAGGACCGGGTTAGCCCCCTTCTGCAAGACCAACCCAGCCCCAGCGGTAAGCCGCTGACTTTAACATTTTATCTTCTTCTGCATATAACCTTCATCTGAACCGTTTTAAGAATTCATCACTGTATTTTTCAGGCTGATGACAAGTTCTGGCGGGTCAAGTATGACCATGAAGCTGCCAAAAAGGCCAGAAAGGCAAAGAAAGCCGCCAAGAAAGCCGCTCCCCGTAAGAAGGGAAGTAGGCCCACTGCTTCGGAGCTGTTGCAGCTGAGTGACAGCTCCGAGTCTGAGGTAATTCCTAAACCTGTAAGCTCTTGTTATACTTGTTGCTTTAGTTCTGTCTGCCTTATCAATGCTGTTTATCAACAGGAGGACACCGGAGCCAGTAACCCGGTGGTTGAAGAGGTAACAATACTTTCCTCCGACTCAGAGCCCTTGCCACGGCTGAAAACCCGAAGAGTAACCCGGAAAGTTAGCTTTTCCCATCCTTTAGCTTACCAAGATCCTCAATTTATTTTGAAGCGACAGGTTCATGAAAGCCGGCGGCATACCCGGACCAACAAGGACGCTGACCTCTCCTCTGGGTTACCTGATGCATCAAGGAAACGTCGGACCGAGGTGACCACAAAATTGTACCCTTTTCACCCTTTTGCGGGTGTTATACGCCAACCGCTTAATTCCTCTGATTCAAATTATCAGGAGACTTCCCCTTCTTCCGGCGACTCTATGCAGTCTAATTTGCCAACTTTCAAGACCGTGCCCGGGTAATGATAACCCTCTTATATTTGTTCTGGTCTTTGCTCATACTTTTTATACTAACCTTTGTTGTTCTTTCAGTGCCCAGGCAAAGCTCACCAAGAGGGCGAAGAAAACTAAGTCGGCCGGAGAGCCGGATATGCCTGAGCCGGAGGTGACGGTCCAAGAACCGCCAGCTGCCTCTGCCCCCGAAGCCACCACTCCAATGGACACGGCACCTGTAGAAGCTTCTGCTGACCCGGAGGCCTCCGGCTCGGCTCAACCAACAAATGACCCGGACGTGGAAATCACCCGGACCAAATTTGTTGAGCCGGGGAGGCCTACGGCACTGGCCAAGTGCTCTGCCAAGGGGGAAGTACTGCAGCCCCACCGGGTCAGTCTGGATCTAACCGACTACACCAATCTGAGCATCGGAGAGCTCGTCTCCGGCTACGTCAACCAAGTGCACAAGAGCCGGGACGCGGAGGTTGCCATGGTGACCCAGATCCAGCAGAAATCTGAGGTATTATCCTTCTGTCCTCTTAGTTACTTTTTCCATGCTAGCCCTCAAGCCAACGACTTAGGATTGAATATGCTGTAGACTGAAGTTCCGGCTTAGCCAATTAAACCGGTAATTTGTAGATAAGAACCTTCTATACACGTTAGCCCCCAAGTGACAAGTGTTTTTGCTTGGAAAATACTTGGGACTTATCTTCCGGCTTACTCGCATGAACCGGAAAGTTGTAAATAGAAACATTGAACATGCATTAGCCCCCAAGTGCCAAGAGTCTTTGCTTGGAAAACACTTGGGACTTGAAATTTGTATAGCAATTGTTCATGCCATAACCCGGACATTTATACAGGCTGTTGGCAAGAAGCTTGAGGCTGACCTTGCCGATCTTAAGAACCGGCTGAAGATGCAAGAGATGGAGACCCGGAAGGCAAATGCCAAGTTCGTGTCCAGCATCGCCTCACAAGAGAAGCTGAAGACAGAGTTTGACGCTGAACGAAAAGCGTGGGCCGAAGAAAAGGCCGCATTGGTGAACCGGGCTGATCAGGCGGAGAGGGCCCTGTCAGAGAAGACGGCCGAACTCTCCGGCTTAAAGCGCCAAGTGTCTCAAATGGTTGCTGCAATCTTCGGTAAGTCACCCGCCGGCTTTCATCCAGTTTAAAATTTTAACGCCTCATATCTCACCCTGGTCGGCGGCTTGTCCTGCTCTATGAATCAGGTTCCAGAAGTGCCAACCTCAACTAAAGCGTGGTAACCAAGCTAAAGGCCGTGTACACCCTGGTGGAGCAACTCTACACCGGGTCACAACGTGCCTTAGCTGTGGTAGCCTTATCCAACGAGGTGCCGACTCACTTGGCGGAGGTTCTTCGCCGGCTCGCCGTCCTGCCGCAACGTATCCAAGAGCTGCGACGGGCCTCTACGAGATCCGGAGCGATCGCCGCGCTGAGCCGGGCCAAGGCTTTCCTGCCGGAGCTAGACCCGGCAGACATCGCCCTCGGCTATCCAAGTCTGAAGGAAGATGGCACGGCTTTCGACCAAAAAGATTTCGCCGCCTGCGTGAAGATCGTGCGCCCAGTGGCAACTCTTATTGGCAACGACACGGATCTGACCAAGTACCAGCCGGGTTATAACGCAGAAAATCAGAGGATTCCAACCCCTCGCTATGAAGCTCTGAGTTTAATTCCGCCGGCTCGTCAGCACACCTTTGCCCCAGAAATTGACCCGGCCAGGTTAATTGACGAGGAAGCCCAATTCGAGGCGCTGAGCGGCATCGACTGGAAGTCGTCGACTTTCCAGACCTTGGGGACAGCCGGAGGAGAAGAAAGAAATGAGCCGGAGACTTCCACCCAGCAGGCGTCTTAGCTTCTGCAGCCGGCTTACCAAACAATGCTCCACCCTTTTGGACTCAATGAGTCTTTGTAATAGAGTAGGACCAATACTTTTATCCTTGCCGTGCCATCGTGCACACCTTTAATGTTAAAGTCTGATGAAGTTCTCTCCTTTATGTTTCTCCGGGTCATAATCAATCCTTTGTTTTCCTTAATCTCAAAATAGTTGCCTTTAACTATCCTGCATAGAAGGGCAAATCACAAGTCTCGAGGCGGCTTACCATCCTGAGAATCATAAGTTTGAGATATATAACCCGGAATATGAATCAAAAAGGACTGATCTCCAATTATATCCTTAATACAGCCGTAATATCATACTTAGCAGCCTGCAAGCATACTTCCGGCTTAGGTAATCCGGGTAATAAGGTTGGTACCTCAACTCCGGTGTACCTGTCTTAATGACACCCATTGTGTTCAACTAACACTGTTAATCGAGTTTTAAGCCGGCAAAGTGAGACCCGGCTGTACACACGTTGAAATAATCAGAAGAAACTTGCTATAAATCAGAGGAACTTGATGGCTTCCGGTTCGGATACGACCAGAGACCCGGCCCAAAGGGGTTATGCTATGATTCGAATACGATCATATAGCCCCCAGTGGGTGTGGCGATGCCAATCAAGAGGGTATCGACAGCTATGCTCTCTTTGGTTCGAATACGACCCATGTTTGAACAGGAAGCCCCCAAATGACTTTAAGAATTGTTTAACGACGCTGATTCGAATACGATCCACGTCGGTTCTCAAAGGGGTTAAACTAAGATTCAAATATGATCAAAGAAAACTCCCCAATGAGCTCGGCACTTTGCCAATCAAATGGGTATCGACAGCTGTGTTCTCTTTGGTTCGAATACGACCTATGTTTGAACAGGAAGCCCCCAAGTGACCTTATCGCCTACGGCTAGATTCGAATACGATCATAAGCCGGATCCTCCTTCAAGTTATCATGTAATCTGGCAATGAAAACAACACGTGCACATTTGGAGGAGAAAAAGGACAGAGGTCCTGCTTTATTACTTATCATAATATATACATGGTTTAGAGAAGTATGTACATCATGAGAGCCGGTGGCTCAAGTGTAGTAAGGCCGAAGCTGAGCTATGTTCCACGGCCGTCGGGTCTCTTCCTCCGACTTACGTGAATCTTTGTGCTCCCGAATGTCAATGAGGTAATATGACCCGTTGTGCAAATTCTTGCTGACCACAAAGGGCCCTTCCCAAGGTGGGGATAGCTTGTGTGCATCTGTTTGATCCTGGATGAGCCGGAGCACGAGATCACCTTCCTGGAAGACCCGGGATTTAACCCGGCGGCTATGATAACGGCGCAGGTCTTGTTGGTAAATCGCTGAACGGGCTGCTGCCACATCACGCTGTTCATCCAACAAGTCAAGAGCATCCTGGCGCGCCTGTTCATTATCCGCCTCAACGTAAGCCGCCACTCGAGGTGAGTCATGACGGATGTCACTGGGGAGGACTGCTTCTGCCCCATAAACCATGAAGAAAGGCGTAAAACCTGTAGACCTGTTAGGAGTAGTGTTGATGCTCCATAACACGGAGGGCAACTCCTCCACCCAACAACCCGGCGTCCGTTGCAAAGGTACCAAAAGCCGGGGCTTGATACCCTTCAGAATCTCCTGATTAGCTCTCTCAGCTTGACCATTGGATTGAGGATGAGCCACTGAGGAAACATCAAGTCGGATATGCTCTCGTTGACAAAACTCCTCCATGGCGCCTTTGGAGAGATTGGTGCCATTGTCAGTTATAATGCTGTGTGGAAAACCAAAGCGAAAGATCACCTTTTTCATAAACTGAACCGCCGTGGCTGCATCACACTTGCTAACTGGCTCCGCTTCAACCCACTTGGTAAACTTGTCAACTGCCACCAAAAGGTGGGTCTTCTTATCCTTGGATCTTTTGAAAGGCCCAACCATATCCAGCCCCCAGACCGCAAAGGGCCAAGTAATTGGGATCATCCTCAGCTCTTGAGCCGGTACATGAGCCCGTCGCGAGAACCTTTGGCAACCATCACACTTACTGACCAAGTCCTCTGCATCAGCATGAGCCGTCAACCAATAAAAACCATGACGAAAAGCCTTGGCCACAAGGGACTTTGAGCCGGCGTGATGGCCACAATCCCCTTCATGGATCTCACGCAAGATCTCTTGCCCTTCCTCAGGGGAAACACAACGCTGAAACGCTCCCGTAACACTGCGGTGGTGCAACTCACCATTGATAACAATCATTGACTTAGCCCGCCGGGTTATTTGCCTGGCCAAAGTTTCATCCTCAGGCAACTCGCCCCGGGTCATGTAAGCCAGATAGGGCATTGTCCAGTCTGGTATGATATGGAGAGCCGCCACCAGCCGTGCCTCCGGGTCGGGGACAGCCAAGTTTTCCTCTGTAGGCAACTTAACAGAAGGGATTATACAGGACATCCAGGAAAGTATTAGGCGGCACCGGCTTTCGCTGAGAGCCCAGCCGGCTTAAAGCATCAGCCGCCTCGTTCTTCCTGCGATCAATGTGCTCTACTTGGTAGCCCTGAAAGTGCCCAGCAATGGCATCAACTTCGCGGCGATAAGCCGCCATGAGAGGGTCCTTAGAGTCCCACTTGCCTGATACTTGTTGAGCCACCAAGTCTGAGTCACCGAAACACCTTACCCGGCTCAAGCTCATCTCCTTAGCCATCCGAAGACCGTGGAGCAAGGCCTCGTACTCAGCCGCATTGTTAGTGCAAGGAAACATCAACTGTAGCACATAATGGAACTTGTCACCTTTAGGGGAAGCCAATACAACTCTAGCCCCTGAGCCCTCCAACTGCCTGGACCCATCGAAGTGAATAGTCCAATATGTGTTATCCGGCTTTTGCTCGGGCACTTGTGACTCTGTCCAATCATTGATGAAATCCACCAGGGCCTGAGATTTAACAGCAGTGCGTGGCACATACTTGAGACCATGAGGTCCGAGCTCGATAGCCCACTTAGCCACTCTCCCTGTGGCCTCTCTGTTTTGAATGATATCACCAAGAGGGGCAGAACTGACCACGGTTATGGGATGACCCTGGAAATAATGCTTAAGCTTCCGGCTTGCCATGAACACACCATAAACAAGCTTCTGCCAATGTGGATACCGCTGTTTGGACTCGATAAGCACTTCGCTGACATAATAAACCGGCCGCTGAACCGGATGCTCCTTACCCTCTTCCTTGCGTTCCACCACCACAGCCACACTGACGGCTCGTGTGTTTGCCGCCACGTACAGTAATAAGGGCTCCTTATCAACCGGAGCAGCAAGGACTGGGGGCTCTGCCAACTGCTTCTTCAAATCCTCAAAAGCGGTATTAGCTGCATCATTCCAGACAAAGTTATCAGTTTTCTTCATCAACTAATATAATGGCATGGCCTTCTCACCCAAACGGCTTATAAACCGGCTTAAAGCAGCGATGCGACCCGCCAAACGCTGAACGTCATTTATACACGCCGGCTTAGCCAGGGAGGTGATGGCCTTGATCTTCTCCGGGTTAGCTTCAATGCCTCTGTCAGAAACCAAGAAACCCAAAAGTTTGCCTGCAGGAACACCAAAAACACACTTGGCCGGGTTAAGCATCATCTTGTAGACCCGGAGATTATCAAAGGTTTCCCTTAAATCATCTATCAGGGTTTCCTCCTTTATAGACTTAACCACAATATCGTCCACATAAGCGTGAACATTGCGCCCAATCTGTTTATGAAGACAGTTCTGTACACAACGCTGGTAAGTCGCCTGTGCACACTTGAGTCCAAAGGGCATAGACACATAGCAGAAGGCTCCAAAGGGAGTGATGAACGCCGTCTTCTCCTGGTCCTTAACTGCCATTTTAATCTGATGATATCCAGAATAAGCATCCAAGAAACTTAAGCGCGCACAACCTGCCGTAGCATCAATAATTTGATCAATACGGGGGAGGGCAAAAGGATCAGCCGGACACGCCTTGTTTAAGTCCGTATAATCCACACACATCCGCCAAGTGCCGTTCTTCTTGAGCACGAGCACCGGGTTAGCCAACCACTCTGGGTGAAAGACTTCAACAATAAACCCGGCCGCCAAGAGCCGGGCCACCTCTTCACCAATAGCTTTCCGCCTCTCTTCATTAAACCGCCGAAGGAACTGCCTGACCGGCTTAAATTTCGGATCAACATTGAGAGTGTGCTCAGCGAGTTCTCTAGGTACACCTGGCATGTCAGAAGGTTTCCATGCGAAGATGTCCCTATTCTCACGGATGAACTCGATGAGCGCGCTTTCCTATTTTGGATCCAGATTGGCACTGATGCTGAACTGCTGAGATGAATCTCCTGGAACGAAATCAACAAGTTTAGTCTCATCAGCCGACTTAAATTTCATTGCCGGCTCATGCTCCGTAGTCGGCTTTTTCAGAGAGGTCATATCTGTTGGGTCAACGTTGTCTTTGTAAAACTTCAACTCCTCTGTTGCACAAACAGATTCTGCATAAGCTGCATCGCCTTCCTCACATTCCAAGGCCACCTTCCGGCTGCCGTGAACCGTAATGGTCCCATTATGACCCGGCATCTTGAGCTGTAAGTAAACATAACACGGCCGTGCCATGAATTTGGCGTAAGCCGGCCGCCCAAATATAGCATGGTACGGACTTCTTATCTTGACCACCTCAAAGGTCAATTTTTCCACCCTGTAGTTGTTTTCATCTCCGAAGGCCACTTCCAACTCGATCTTGCCGACTGGATAAGCCGACTTACCAGGTACCACACCATGGAAGATAGTGTTTGACTGGCTGAGGTTCTTATCAACCAATCCCATACGGCGAAAAGTCTCATAATAGAGGATGTTGATGCTGCTGCCTCCATCCATGAGCACCTTAGTGAACTTATATCCTCCCACCTGAGGAGCCACCACCAGGGCCAAGTGACCCGGATTATCCACCCGGGGAGGGTGATCCTCCCTACTCCACACTATAGGTTGCTCTGACCACCGCAAGTAGCGTGGAACTGCCGGCTCAACAGCGTTCACAGCCCTCTTATGAAGCTTCTGATCTCGCTTGCACAGACTGGTGGTAAACACATGATACTGCCCACCGCTAAGCTGCTTTGGATTGGTCTGATAACCTCCCTGCTGCTGTTGATGACCCTGGCCAGACTGCTGATTAAAGCCCCCTTGACCGTTCTGAGGATTAGAATTTGAGCCGCCGCCCGGGCCATGAAAGCCGCCGGCGCCTGAGCCGCCGCCCGGGCCATTGTAATTCTTAAAGGCCTTCATGATTGCACAATCCTTCCATAGATGAGTCGCTGGCTTCTCTCTAGAGCCATGCCTTGGACAAGGCTCATTCAACAGCTGCTCCAGCGTCGGGCCTGACCCGCCGCCTCGGGGAGGGGGCCTCCCCTTGCGTCGCTGGTTACTACCCTGCGAGCTGGCGTTGGCTACAAACTCTAGGCTGCCATCGGCCTTGCGCTTGCCTCCTCCTTGGTTCCCCGGGTTATGCTGAGGACCCTTGCCATTGCCATTCTTCTTTCCCTTCCCTGTCCTTTCATCATCTGAAGGGGGTCCTTGGTACCATCGGAATCGGCGTACTTGACAAGAGCCGCCATTAGTGTACCCATATCACTGCAGTCGCGCTTAAGCCGCCCGAGTTTCATCTTCAGGGGCACGAAACGACAATTCTGCTCCAACATTAAGACTGCAGAGCCGGCATCCATCTTATCTGAGAATGTATGATCTCCTTAACCCGGCGAACCCAATGTGTCGTGGATTCACCCTCCTGCTGCTTGCAGTTAGTCAAATCCACAATTGACATAGACTGCCTACAGGTATCTTTGAAGTTTTGGATGAACCGGGCTTTCAGCTCAGCCCAAGACCCAATGGAATTCGGTGGTAGCCCTTTCAACCAAGTGCGGGCAGTCCCATCTAACATCATGGTGAAATACTTAGCCATGGCCGCCTCACTGACCTCCAGTAGCTCCATAGCCATCTCATAACTCTCGATCCAGGCTGCAGGCTGTAAGTCTGCTGTGTAATTAGGCACCTTCCTAGGGCCTTTGAAGTCCTTGGGTAGACGCTCATTGCGGATAGCTGGTACTAAACAAGGGACACCCCCAGTCTTGGTAGGGATACCCACGTCGACGGAAGTCATCGGATAAGCCGGGGGGGGTCTGGTAAGCCGTCAGTTGAGGCGCCTGCTCCGCCTCTTGCCGCGCTCTGTCCTGGTCTGCTGCGTGAAAGGCTCCGTTATGAACCGGGCCATGGCCAGGGGGCGGGTCATGGCGTCGGACGTTACTTGAGCCGGTCGCTGAGACCATGTGCCTGCTGTAACTCGGGCTCCGGCCTGGCGAGGGGTCGAGTGGATCCTGTCCCGGCTGTAGGAGTACGCCTCTTGCTGCGCCAGCGCTGTCTGAAGGAGTTCCCTGACCCGGCGGGTTTCAATAGCCGTCGGAGAGTCGCCGTCGACTGGGAGAGCCGCCAGCCGTGCTGCCGCGGCGACCATGTTCTCCAGCGGGTTATTATAATGACCCGGGGGTATTGGCACGTACTGAGGCGGGGCAGGGGGCACCTGGGGAGGCCCCATCACTATTGGCTGAATAGGGGTTCCAGACCCGGGCACTATGACCCCTGGCGGGTTACTAGACCCTGCACCTGGCGTGTTGAAGAGGTTGCGTGGATCGTAAACCGGAGGGAGTCGAGATTGGGTCTTTTGATGCCTCCTTCTCATGACCTCATTGGACGCGTTCTGATCCATCGTGAGTCGGAAGGACTGCGCCTGGATCAACTGAGTTTGGGCATCGAGAGCCGCCCTCTCCGCAGCCATCCTGATCCCTTCCGCTGCCAGATCCTCCTTAGCTTTCACTAGATCCAACTTTTAACTGTGCCACCTCCGCATCATGCTGAGCTTGATCCGCCGGGTCAACCGTGGCGGTTAACAGGGCCGTCATCTTGTCCGTGAGATCCATCAGCACCTGAGCCGGAGAAGGCACCGGGTTTCCCGCTCCAGCAGCGGGGTTCTGAACAGGCTGTGCACCGGCCATAAAGACTCCAACCTGACTTGGCGGCTCAAACGGGTCCGGAATACTGTCACCATCGGAACAACCCATGAGCCTGCCATCTTGAAGTTGATACAACGAGTTTGACTCATCGGTGGACGACTCGCCGTCAGAGCCGGCGGCCGCCTCATCACCAGACCCAGATCGATCAGAGGGCCCTCCATGGATACATCCCACAAAAGCATGCCTTAAGGCAGGCCGGGCCCGGGCGGGTCGTGCACGCTGAGCTACCTCGATGAGATCGGCGCAGAGATCCGGCTTAGGGCCCGGCTCACCAATCTTGCCAATGAAAACATGAATTCCGCCGAAGGGGACCCGGTACCCGTACTCAATTGAGCCGGCGTCGGGGCCCCAGTTTGCATCGTCAATGTAGAGCTTGCCGCGATGACTCTTGGTCATCCGGCCCACAGTGTATCCCTTGAGCCCTTCGAAGCTGCCCTTCAAGAACTTAAATCCACCGTGCGCTGGCCCCACGGTGGGCGCCAACTGTCGTGGAATTGTCACGGCAGATGTCCTTGAGCTAGGACTTAGTCGTGGAACCATCGCAGCTAGGAAGCTTGAAGGGGTTAATGCGGGACAAGGAACACGAGGGTTATACTGGTTCGGCCCCTTACGGTGAAGGTAAAAGCCTACGTCCATTTTGAGGTGGTATTGATTAGGGTTACGATCACCAGGGAGTTAAACTGCTATGCCCGGCTCTCGACGAGATTGTTCTCTGCCTTAAACTGCCGCCGGGTCGTCCCTTTATATAGGGAGGCTGACGCCCTGCAGCTCTCAGAGTCCCGGCCGGTTCATAAGAGTGTCCGGCTCGGACTCTCAACTATTCTTGCCTTACACTACAAGTTCTACCATAATAATGATTGTAACTACGGGCCTTAAGCCATATCCGGGTCTTAAGCCCATCTTTGGCCCACCGTCTTCAGCCTTGGCGCCGGGTTTCTGGTAATGACCATATGAGTAACCCGGCCCCTCCTGGCGGGTGACTCTAAGGTCTATATCCTCAATAGTCTTGCTGGTCTTGTTTTACCATTGTTGAAATGTCTTGTAACCGGGATTCTGAGTCTGATCGGGTCTTCCCGGGAGAAGGAATATCCTTCATTGACCGTGAGAGCTTGTGATGGGCTAAGTTGGGACACCCCTGCAGGGTATTATCTTTCGAAAGCCGTGCCCGCGGTTATGTGGCAGATGGGAATTTGTTAATATCCGGTTGTAGAGAACTGGACACTTGACTTGATTTAAAATACATCAACCACGTGTGTAGCCGTGATGGTCTCTTTTCAGCGGGGTCCGGGAAGTGAACACAGTTTGGGTTATGTATGAACGTAAGCAGTTTCAGGATCACTTCTTGCTTCGCGACCGTTGTGTTGCTCCTCTTCTCGCTCTTATTTGCGTATGTTAGCCACCATATTTGCTTAGTGCTTGCTGCAGCTCCACCTCATTACCCCATCCTTCCTATAAGCTTAAATAGTCTTGATCTCGCGAGTGTGAGATTGTTGAGTTCTCGTGACTCACAGATTCTACCAAAACAGTTGCAGGTGCCGACGATACTAGTGCAGGTGACGCAACAGAGCTCAAGTGGGAGTTCGACGAGGAACTTGGTCGTTACTATGTTTCGTTTCCTGATGATCAGTAGTGGAGTCCAGTTGGGACGATCGGGGATCTAGCATTTGGGGTTGTCTTCTTTTATTTTGGTTCCGTAGTCGGACCTTGATTGTACTCTGAATGATGTATGTTTAATTTATGTATTGTGTGAAGTGGCGACTGTATGCCAACCCTTTATCCCATTCTTGTTCATTACATGGGATTGTGTGAAGATGACCCTTCTTGCGACAAAACCACCATGCGGTTATGCCTCCAAGTCGTGCCTCGACACATGGGAGATATAGCCGCATCGTGGGCGTTACACGTCCCAATTGTTCGGAGGGTGATGAGGCATCCCAATTGTTCGGAGGGTGATGATCTTGTTGCTAATAATGATAAAAGTGGATATGAAGAGGTAAAACTTTAGATAGTGATACTTCCACTATTTTGGATTACGAGGATTTTAATTATGATAGTTCTCTCTTACTGAATGTATTTCCTTACTTCAATCCATGATTAATTCACCCAATGCTTACAAATAAAACAAAGTTTTTACTAAACATATTCTAGAAGCTCTTATTAAAACTCATGAAGAAAAATTTGAGCTAGAAGTTTCTATTCCTAGAAAATTGCATGATGAGTGGGAACCTACTATTAAGTTGAAAATAAATAATTATGAGTGTAATGCTTTGCGCGATCTAAGAGCTAGCGTTTCAACTATGCCAAAAGCATTGTATGATGTTCTCGGTTCCACTAATATGAGTGAATGTTCTTTAAACTTGGATCTAGCGGATTCCGCCGTTAAAAAGCTTGTGGGTAGAGTAAATGACGTGCTTGTTATTGCTAATAGAAATTATTTCCCCGTAGACTTTATTATTTTTTATATTGAATGAAATATGGCTTGTCCAATTATACTTGGGAAAACATTTCTGAGAACTATAGGTGCAATAATTAACAAGAAGAAGGGTAATATATGATTCCAATTCCCTATAAAGAAAGGTATGGAACATTTTCCTAGAAAGAAGGTTAAACCTCCTTATGAATCTATAATGAAAGCTACCTATGGTATGGTCATAAAATATGATAATACTTGATATTTTGCATTATGCCTAGCTAGGGGCATTAAACAGTAGCGCTTGTTGGGAGGCAACCCAATAATTATATTTATTTCTCCTTTTTGCTTTTTGTGTGTCTACATGATTATTGCTCTTTTAATAATTGTTTTTGTATCTATTGTTTTCCAATTTTTTTGCCAAGTAAAGCCTTTAGCGTGATATGGATGCATGTTTATTTGGTTCAGTGAAAAACAGAAACTTTTGCGTCCAGTATATGAACTATCGTTCTATAGTGGAACGTCATCAATTGATGCAATTTTTACATAGTACTTCTATGCAAATTTTCTATGTTTTCTTAATTTTACAGAATTTTTGTAGTTACATAAGTATGATAAAAAATTACATCTTTACGTGATGTTCTGTTTTTGAAAGATTCTTTTTTGTTGCATATTGTGCTTGTTTTAAAGTTTCTACGCCTTATATTGGGAGATATAAATTGTAGACATAATATACTAGGCATTATGTGGGGACAATTATGAATCTTGTCTTGACAATACCAAAGTGAATGATTTATTTTATCATAGCCTATCTCACGAGTTCCATTAAGTTTTGTATGGCCGAAGTTTTCAAGTTTTGTGTGTGATGATGATGGAAGGAGAATAAAGAGCGGCAAGAGCCTAAGCTTGGGAATGCCCAAGGAACACCAAGGTAATATTCAAGGAAGACTCAATCATCTAAGCTTGGGGATGCCCCGGATGGCATCCCCTCTTTCGGCTACAATATATCGGTAACTTCACTTGGAGCTATATTTTATTCTTCACATCATATGTGTTTTGCTTGGAGCACCTTTCCTTTTAGTTTATTTTTGCTTGCTAGTCTTCACAATCATTGTTCTTGATCACACCTATTATGAGAGACACACATTCATCTTAAATTAATAGAATGCTCATTGTTCTTCACTTATATATGTTGAGTTGAGGCAATTACTCATGTTCTTCACTTATTTTGTTTGAGCGCGGTGATATGTTTTATAGAAATTATTCGCACTCTCTTGCTTCACTTATATCTCTTTGAGAGTTAAATAGGAAGTGGTAATTTGCATGAGTTATATGTTTGGTACAAAAATGATAGGTATACAATGGTGGTATAATAAAAACTTGCATGGACTTGTAGATCATTGAGTATGATAAGTTTGATTTCTTGCAATAGTTTTGCGATATTGAGATGATGATGATATGTGAGTGTACTAGTGAACGGTTATGGTTTAGTACAAATAATTGTGTTAAGGTTTGTGGGTCTTTATTCATGAATGTGTTAGTCACTGGCATAAGAGGAAATTGGAGCATGATTTATCCTTGATTGATATCCTCTCTGCTGTTCGGATCGGGGGTGCGTGACGGTTTACTCCTCCAACGTCCTCCCTAGGGGCATGCGAGTCATTCGCTGCATCGTGGGCTTATGAGCTTTTGCAATAAGTATTCGAGTTCTTTATGACTAATGTGAGTTTTTGGACTAAAAGCACTTCCACCTATCCATATTTTGCTAGCCTCTTTGGTATCGTGCATTGCCCACTCTCACCTCGAGACATGGTACAAACTTCGCTGGTGCATCCAAACCCCGTAAAATGATATGCTCTTGCAGACATAAGCCTAATTATACCTTCCTCAAAAGAACCACCATACCTACCTATCATGGCATTGCCATAGTCATTATGCGATATATTGTCATACAACTTCCATTGTTACTATTCACATGACTTGAGCATTCACTTGTCATATTGCTTTGCATGGTCATAGAGCTGACATGATATTTTATCGCAAAGCCACCATTCATCATTATAATACATGTAACGCTAGATCATTGCACATCCTGGTACATTGCGAGAGCATTCATATGTAGTCATTATTTTTAGTCTTTCTGAGTTGTAAGTAAATTAAAGTGTGATGACCATCATTACTAGAGTGTGTCCTTACTGTTGGATTCGGGGTTCCGCAGACCCTTGAGAGGTTCGATGTAACACCCCGGATGTAACTTTCCATATTTGTAACTCCAACTCTTGCCATTTTCGGCTATGTGTTATGATATTCCCTCGAGGTTGGGTTTTGTTTTTCGTTTTGCATTTTGTTCATGTCATGCTTCTCATATCATGTCATCATGTGCATCTCATTTTCATACGTGTTCGTCTCATGCATCCGAGCATTTTCCCCGTTGTCCGTTTTAGAATCCGGCACTCCCACATGCACCAGCGCACCCCTCTTGTTTCTTTTCGTGAGCGGGTGTTAAACGTCCTCGGAATGGACCGAGGTTTGCCAAGTGGCCTTGGTACACCACCGGTAGACCACCTGTCAAGTTTCGTTCCATTTGGAGGTCATTTGATGCTCCAATGGTTAACCGGGTAACCGCAAAGTCCTTTTGTGTGTTGCAGCAAAAACCCCCTCCAAACAGCCCAAAACCCCTCTAAGTCCCTTCCATGCTCTAGGTCGGTCGATCACGATCGTGTGGGCGAAAACCGCACTCCATTTGGAGTCTCCTAGCTCCCTATGCCTATATAAACACCTTCCCCTCCGAAATCCTGGGTCCAAACCCTAGCCCTCTCCCTCCGCGCGCCAGACGAAATCGCGCCGCCGCCCACAGCCAATCCCGCGCCGCCACGCCAGCAACCCTGCCGCCCGTACGCCCGCGGCCCGGGAGCCCGCGTCCGGCCC